>NC_051156.1:201185146-201484474 GCF_013339745.2 Dermacentor silvarum
CCGCGCGGCGCTACGGACTCGGCGAGATCGTAGCGGAGGTGGTGGCGGACGGGGCGCCTGAAGACGGCGGCGAGAACGCAGGCTTGCGCCCACCGGCTACCTTCGCCGAAGCCCTTGCGGGCTTGGAAGTCTTACAAAGCTTCTTTCGCACGAAAGACAAAGAACATGCGGACAAGGGTCTGCAATGTGTGACGCAACGACAGAAAATACAGCTGAATCTCGATAATTCAAACTCGAAGCGGCCCGAAAATTTGTTCGAAATAAAAGGACTTATTTTTGATGTATTTGTGACCATAGCGCTACGTACGAACGGTGCTGAAATATCGCGGCGCGCAAGCACATAGAAAGCGAGAGCCGCGAAACTGCCCACGCCGGCCAACGCTCGCATCCCGATAGCGCCTCTTCCTCTTCACAACCACAATTCTCTTTCTCTCTCGCATCCCGATAACGGCAGTGAACGAAACTCCCTCGTAGCTCCCTTCAAATGTCTCCGTGCACGCCACCGCCGTGTTGGCGCCGCCGCTCCCGCCGGCCCGGCGCCAGCTTAGCCCACTCCCCGAAGTTTCCTTTTCTGCCGTTTAAAGCGAGCGTTGGCCGGACTGGGCCTCCTCGTTGCTTCCTTCTGCGCCGCAGCGTTGGCCGAGACGTCGGCACATACACGCGTATTCCGGCGCGACTCAGAAAACGGCGACCTTGCCATTTGAGAGTGAAATTTTCGCCGCGGTATTTTTTTCATTTTAAATGCGAAGCATTTCTTGCCGGCGGCTCTGTCCGTCCGTCCCGCGTCCTACACCCCCACAGAGCATGCGCGTCCCCTCCACCTCTCTCCTCTCCTATGGTCCCCCTTTCTCTCTAGGAATCCTGTACGGAGCGGCGCCCGCGTGCCGCACCCCCGCAGTGCATGCGCGTCCCCTCCCCCTCTCCTAAACTCCCCCCTTTCTCCTCTAGGAATACTCTACGGAGCGGCGCCCGCGTGCCACACCCCTACAACGCATGCGCGTCCCCTCCCCCTCTCCTCCTACGCTCCCCCCTTTCTCTCCTCTAGAAATCCGGAGCGGCGCGCTCAACAGGTGGTGCGACAGCTGCATACTCTGCTGGGGGGGCCACGGTAGTTCCGCGATATGAAAATGACGGATCGCGCGCGTCTCATACCTGTGCAGCGAGCGCCACGATGTGCGCTCGCGCCGCTGCCGCGAAACCATCTCCCGCTCAAGCTAACCATCTCCCCGCTTCTTCAACATCTTTATCTCCTTTTTCCCCTTCCCCTGACGCTGCGCCGTGCTCCCTATTGGGCAGCAGAAATAAGCGTCATTTTTTTTTCTTCAATAAAATCACTACTACTACTACTCCCCGCTGCTTCGCATCCACACATGGTTTCCTTTAGCGGGAGATGGAGTAATTTTTTTATTTCTCCGCGCGGCGTTGAGGGGTCTCTCTAAGCTTTTGCTTTATGGCGGTGTCGGAGCAATGCCGGTCGGAAGCGCCGCCACGTGATTGGGCGTGCTGCTGAGAGCATTGTTGGTGCGCGGTTATGTTCGTAATTACAGAGCGTTCTCGCCCATGGAATACACATAACTTTGACGGGACCACAGCGTCAGTTCGAATTAACGAGATTCGACTAACATGTTTTGCAAGAAATAAATGTTTTCTACCCTTGCACCTCAATATGGGCTTGTCAGCTTCAATTTTTACTGGATTCGGATCGTACGTTTTCCCGGATCGTGCGTTTATTTTTTGCATATTTTTTGAAAATGTATGAACGAGGTTCTACTGTATACTGGAAATTGTAAAACGCTGTGTAGGAAGTGTTTTACCGAGATAATTTTTCAAAGCGGTTCATCGTTGGAGGAGATAGAAATTTCTTGCCGGCAGCTCTGTCCGTTCGTCCGCGTCCTACACCCCCACAGCGCATGCGCGTCCCCTCCACACCTCTCCTCTTCTACCCGTTACGATCACGCCAGGAGGCGAGCGTGACTGCCAAGAGGACTGCCCCCCTCTGCCTCGACTAGCGTACGCAGGCGGTGTTGCTTTCCTGCTTTCTCCATACCGAAGCCAAGGGAGTGAGTCACGGTCACGTGACGAGCCGTGCCTTCTTTTTTTCCCCCTTATATTTTGCTGCGAAACACATTTAAAGTGGCGGCATTTTGCATTGGATGATTAACTGAAGTCATGTGCCAGGGTTGGTGACGCTGCAGGCGGTGTGTCTTGCGAAGAGGCATTTGTGCATGTGACCTGACTCTCGAGTGGAAGGGCGTGCGGCCTTCTGTTGGAAATTTCAACCGTTTTCCACACCACGCAGCCATTTCATACTTTGTCTCAGGCTTTCGCAGTTAATGACAAACACGTTCTGGTCGGAGGCCTGAGCCTCGGCAGACGAGGGGAATTGCTCTACCACATCGTCTACGATTAGTGTCTGCAGGGTAAAACAGGGTTGTTGCAGTGTTGGTTAAAATCGACGTATGGTGCTCAGCTGTTTGAGATCTGTGAAATAATTTCCCATCTTCGGTTGTTCCCATCACTGGGGTCTCTATGAGTTTCGCATGGAAAGAGTTTAACGCCCTCTTCTTCTCGGCGGATGTCGCGATTTCGTGCTCAGCAGCAGAACGCCCAAGCCAGTGAGCCTTGTTTTTGGTTTGTCTCGTTCACCGAATGCGGTTGTACTAAGGAAAATGTGCTTTCTTCCATGGAGTACTGTGCCAGCGCTACCGGCATCGGGGCAGCCCAGCGGGAGTCCAGTCGACTCTGGTTTGCCCAACTCTGCCCTGGCTGCTGCAGGGCACGGCTCTTCCTGCTACTCTGGCTGCTCTTGGGATGCTCACGCACTACCGCATGTTGCCAGAGAGACTCTGCGCATTGCTTTGTGCATGGCATGCATAGGCATTTTTTCAACATCTTAATAGCCTGTTTCTGTGCTCTCTGCATGGTGCTCCTGTTTTGTGCTCTCTGGCTGTGGTTCCTGTTTTGAGAAACTGCATGTGCAGTCAGGCTCTTCGCATCGTGTGCATACATCACTGTGTTGTGTGGCTTTTGATTGTGTACCCCCTGCTCTTACATTAAAGTTGCCCCGGAGCTGTTCCTATTTGCGTGCAGTTTATTGCATCTCGTTGCACCAAGAACACCTTTTGATACATTTTCCGGTGTGCGTCCGAATGCACGCATGTAAGACACTTTCAATGTAATGTCGACAAACATTGACATTCAGGCGCCTGTGGAAACAGTCGGTTTAGTGCACGAAGTTTCTTGCACGAATTACGAAAGGAAACTCTTGCCAGCGTCTACGGCGGCTCATCCAGCTAGGGAATGCCTTTGTCCTTCTGGCTTCAAACAGTGTTGTAATATTGCAAATCAATCGTTTTCAACCAACTATTTCGGCAACAATTCTCAATTATTGGAAACAACGCCACAAGCACGAAGATTAGGCAGATATTCTAACCTAACCCGTCATTCCCGTGGTGGCGGAGTAATCGCAGCGCCAGAGTTTGTAATTTTTGTAGGAAACTATCATAGTCATGTCATCGGTCACACTCGCCAGCTCCGTAGCAGACTGCATGCGAGGTGCCTTTGCTTTCCAGAGCGCCCGTCACGTGGGCACACATGTTCTACCTGATCGCGAGATATTTTGTACAGTACTTTTTTTTTAAAGACGGAATTCAATGTTGCTGTTCATCAATCGAGGTTGCTTTTTTTTCTGCCAGATGTTAACTATTGTGTTCTTTGAATGTAGGTTTTGTGAGTCGTTGTGTTATTCTTTTTATTGTACATTTAGACTGCAAAGTGATGTCATTGTTTTACTGTAATTAAAAAAATCATTTCTCGTATTAGTGTGTGTGTGTATTTTGTAATCCTCCACTTGATCAAACTCGTGTCATCGGCGACGGTCACATCCAGCGTCTTGAAGGTGGAAGGTGCATAGCACTCATTACGTTTTCGAAACAATGGTTTACTTGTGTACTGTGAAATGTTCATATTGCTGCGGCCTAAAACTCGCGGCAACGATGCGAAACGCGCTCGCATGCAGACGCGCAGTAGGTCGCTGCGAACCCGTGCGATCGCTGCATTGAGGCTTATTCTGTTAGGCTCCATGGTTATACGGACAGCACACCATAAGAACATATTTCACATAGCCTGCTCTCGGCGATTGCCTACCTTTCACGCAAGAAACTGGTTTCGGGGGACTCCATCGTGGCGACCGCGCGCAATAGGCGTTCACTGTACCTATTCGGTAAAGAGATATGCGCGTGTAAACTATTCTGCGCTTTCTGTGTGCCCAAGATTATTATTTTACAGTAAGAAACTTCCCTCGTTTGGAGAGTACTTACAGAAATGGCCAGGAGGGCTCCCGCGTGTTTTTATTGAGCGCCGACAGCCAAACTTATGAGCGCGCCGCGTACTACGCATGCGAGGCGCTTCCGACAGATGGCGACTACTAAGTCCTCGCCCTCAATAGTTGGAGTGAGACTGTTCCACGGATGGTGTTTTCGCCTTCGGCATGCGGACGACGGAGGCGTGCGCATGAGCAACATTGCATTCCCGCAGAGAGGGTATGGAGTGGTTATGTGGTCACTGGTGTATCTGTCCTGCATGTGCCGTTTCACTCAGATGCTGGGTGTACGAGTCGTCCAAACATAGGAGACAAAGCTTAAACTGGGAGGCAATGCCGGGCGAATATTGCGTACTATATGTAAAAAAAAAAAAAAAAATAGACCCACAGCATTTTGCACTCGAACGTGTACGACAGGATGATGAATTTTAGATTTTGCGTGCGCAAGGGACCAAACCGCCAGGCTTGCAAAAGAATGCGAAACGGTACAAAAAAAAAAAAAAAAAGCCCCATACCTGTACAAAAGCACGCAAGTCTGTCGTGGCGCTTTCCGTATGCAAGGATCCCTTTGAGTACCCAGAGCCGTTTGCGTACGCGAAATTGAAACTCCCTAATTACTTTGAGATACGGGGTGATCATTTTAAAGTTTTCCGGAATTTTGAAAGATCGCCTGTTGCAGATAATATAATTCTAGTCCGTGAACTGGATTGTTGAGTGAGGCGGACAATACTTGCATGAGAAATCGAAAGATATATTCAATAAATGAAAAAATTGCTAACTTCCTAATTACAGCACATTTTGCAATTTACGAATTGTAGCAGGTGAACTTGAAATGAATTTACAGAACGACTCAAGTTAGAGATGCGCCATAAAACTCCCCGCAAAAAATTGTACTGTTCCACTTACTTGAAGAGCCCCTCACCAGTCCACGTAGCAATTTTGGTTATACGCTGGAAGTTGTTACGTGCCCTCTAGGGAGCGTTCTACCGCAAGAATTTTTCAAATTGGTTCATTAATAGCCGAGATACAAAAAAATTGCAGTTTCGCTCGAAAGGCAAATGATCGATTGCGATAGCAAATTTACTAGTAGAGCGCAATACGAAGCAAGCACAGTGGTTTAATGGCCGTACAAGTTGTAAACATTCGCTTACTAAATAGACAAGCACGGTGTCACGCGCTCACAGGTAAACATGAACACCGCTCGATGACCGCGGAAACTCGCTGTGAAAACGCCGGAGTGAGAAAGCGCGCCAGCAGCAGATGGCAAATTGACCTTCGCGCTGTCTCGTCTCGCTTCGACGAGAACTAAACGTCGAGCGCACAGCGCATACGAAGCTACCGGCACTCGGCGCATGCACTTTGTCCCCATCGCAGATCGCTTTGAAGATGCCCGCGCGAGCTCGCACTGCGCCCAGATCGCTTTCAAGATACGGCGCCCGCGCGGTCGCGCTGTGAGCAGAGCCCGATGCAGCGCAATGCACCCCCCTCCCTCTTGCTGCCCGTCGCCTCGCCCCCGTGCATCGCGCGCGAGAGAAGAACGCGCGCTTCCGGCCTGCCTTCCTCCCTCGCGTGCGATACACTGGGCCGCGATTGCCGGTTTCCCCTCGTACGCTTTCACTCGCGCACACGGCGCGCGGCGACGATTTTATCGCAGTTGGACTTTATCAGAACCTGACGGCGACGGCAGAAATGAGCTTGGAGTGACCATATAATTGCAATCTCAATAATATTTACTGCTGCGAACCCATGATATCAGGAGGCGAGCATCACCGCCAACACAGACACTCTCGACTTGCCCCCATCTAGCCTCCGCAAGCGAAATTCCTTAAAATTTCTTCCCTGCGTTCTCCCATACCGGACCTGGAAGCTTGTGTGATGCACACGCCATGGCCCCGCCTCCTTTTTTTTATTGCGATAGCAATCATATGGACACTTCAACCGGATTTCTGCCGTCGCCGTGAGGTTCCGTTTAAAGTCCAAAGGCGATAACATCGTCGCCGCGCGCCGTATGCGCGAGTGAAAGCGCGCGGGGGACGCGCTCTACACGGAGAGCGAACGCACGGCGGAAAGCAAACGCGACCGTCGCGCGAAAGGCCGTGGGGGTATGGGAGGGAGGGAGGCGGGGCGACGCTGTGCTGAGGCACCAAATGCGTATCCTGCAACCGGGCGCAAGGGGAACTGGCCACTCAATCTCCAACGCGAAAGCGGGAAGGCAGCGTGGGAGGGAGGGAGGGGGCAGCTTCTACTCTGCCTACAACTGGGCTTGTACTTTGCCGGCTTGTGGCGGTCGCCCGCACCGTCTCTCATCTCCACACGGCTCTGACTTTTGTATGCGCTGTGCATTCGCCGCTCAGTTTCCGTTTAAGCGATAGACCGCATGAACCTTCGCCCGCTGCGGCGGCTGCGCTTGCTGCCAGCGTTTTGGCGGTCGTCTGCGGTCATTCAGTGGGATCTATTCATGTTTGCTTGTGCGCGCTGACACCACGCTTGTTAATTCAGTTAGTAAGCGAATGTGTCCAAGTTTATGCAGCCGATAAAACTATCCCTACTCCGAATAGCTCTACTAATTTGCTATCGCTCTCTACTAATCTGCTATTGCTAACCGAGCGAATGAGCACAGCGAAGGATGAAAGATCGAGCACGGAGTGCAGCGGGGGATGCAAGGCTGCAATAGCGAAGAGAGCGCGGAGGAGGAGGGTGCAGCGGAACCATGAGGCGGAAAGCGGAGGAGGAGGGTAGGGCGAAAGTGTGAGGAGAAAAGCGTAGTGCCGCTACAGTGGCTATAGCCACTGTACCTGTGGATACGGCCTCCGGTCGTCAAGCTGCTACGCTCAAGCGATGTGGTCGGAGCCATGGTCGAGGAGGCAGCGCGAAAGAGAGGAGAAACGAGGAGGAGTGAAGGCGGAGGAGGCGAGTGTTGCTACTTTACGAAGTTTCAGAGGTTTTACTGTGAACCGCTACCACGCGTCACCCACGCGTCACCCACGCGCTGCCTCTCGCGATCTTCCGATTAGCGAGGCAGTTGCGCACCGTTCGCAATGTGCCAAGCCTCCAGTGCAAGCTAGGCTAATTTATATATATATATATATATATATATATATATATATATATATATATATATATATTTAGAGCGCAGCTCTTAGGCGCACGTTCCTGCGGCGAGCGTCGGCGTAACCGAGCGAACGAGCACAGCGAAAGATGAAAGCGAACACGGCGCGCAGCGGGGGAGGAAAAATTCAGTGCCTCTTGTCGCTGTCTTTCACTCGAACATATCGTCTTCGTGAATTCACTATATCGACGTCTCGACCTTTGCATTTGTGCGCAACTGTTTGCATACCTTTTGTGGACGGTGTAGTTCATAAAGAAACATTCAATGGCGTTAAAGTTTGATTTGCCCGAAGAGTAAACATTGCTTGAACTTACATGTTGCATTAGACGAAAATAAGGGCTATTGTGTGCATCTCATTTAGTTTTACTTAGCAATTAATAAAGCGTTTCCAGAAAGTTTTGCTTCGCACAAATATTCCAACCGCAATGGAGGAGTATAAATTTGTCGGCACTCATCTAGGAATCACAATATTTTAGGTGATAGTTATTGACGCCATACTTACACATATTATGCTCACAGCTCACCAGCGAAGCTGTGTATGTTGACTGACCGTTGCTCCGGCGAAACGTTCCAAGATTGCGGGATCGGGGCCACATGGACGGTTCGCATTCCTTCCCGCCTCGCTGTCCTGGCGGGCAGCACGCGCTCGACGTCAGCGGACCGCTCGTCGTCGGTGGTCTCCTTCCACCGCCGCCGCCGCGCCCATTCCCTTTTATTTTCACGCCGTCGTTCTTGGTAGGCACGCTGTTCTTCAGACCGTACAACACACGGCCTACCCATCTCACAGTCAGAGCAGAACTGAGGAAAGGAGCCTACGTAGAACATGACGTCAGGAGACAGAAGACACTCAGATTGGTAGGCACTAGCTTGAATACGCTGGTTGGCCGACGCGGGTCAAAGTGTAGCATCTGTTCTTATCAGCCTAATATCTGATACGGGTTGTATTTCGACCGAACATATTAAACTTATTTTTTGAAGTTTTTGAGTGCTTGAAGCCTGCTTCACCTCCGCCGCTGGTCGGCCCGGTATTGCACTATCTTCGGAATCGGCCCATGGTTTTTGGTCTACAGACATCGATCCGCTGGAAACTAGCCATATACAGCTTTGGTGTAGAAAGCGGAGAGAGCGAAGAGGCGTGAGGATAAAAGTGGAGAGGAGGGTGCAGCGGAATCATGAGGCGGAAAGCGAAGGAGAGTATAGTGAAATGGTGAGGAGGAACTTGGAGTGCAGGCGGCCAGCGCGGCAATAGCGCGAGCATGGGCTTCGGACCCACTGCGCATGCGGTACATCGCCGGCGGCGCCGCCGCCGCTAGAGAATGCGCTCCGCGCGAACCACGCGTTCCCGTACTCATGCTTTCTTTCTCAACAATGAGCGACGCAACCTGTGGAAATGCTTCGTCTGCCGCTGCCGCTAAACGAGCTGCCCGAGCTCAGCCCCGCCGCCGATTAGACCCTGTCGTTCAGAATCAAATTCTTTGCCACAATATATCGCGAATTGACCATTTGCAGAAATATTATGCGCATGCGCGAAAAAATGTATTTTCCAACCAAAGGTGCTTATCTGGACGTTCCGCTAATTTTAAGAAACGGATTGAGTCGTCGTAGATAGGCGCTGACGCGCTTTTTTTTCTTTTTACCTTGAGACAGCATAAGCGACTGACCAGTGTTGAAGAGCGCGTGTTCTATAGGCCGTGCTATCGCTATCTCGTGAACCGCAAGTGACTTAGCCCAACTCAGCTGGCCGAGAAGCTGTCAAATATCAGCGATAGGGAAGGCGGGGATATGACTTGTTTTCCAACCAAATTTTGTAGTTCGGTCATTGCACAGTAGAATTTCGCAAGTCGTCAATTCAAAACACCTAAAGAGCTGCGCTCAAAATTCGCATTAGGGAGCATGGTGATCGTCAGTGAAATTTTTTATTTCTCGCTCTTTTGCTGCGCGGCGCGCTTCCGCTGACGGTCTCGCGCGCGAGCTGTAGCGTTTGTTCTCGTTTCGCGTAGGGCAAGATTTTGCGCGCTGTGCACGAGAACACCTGACTAGCGGCATAAGTCAGTGCTACACGAGCACTGAGGCAGACGCAAGCAGATCATAGAGCATGATCGCGCACTGGAACACGGTGGAAAATGACATAGTCTCGTTCTCTGCGCGCGTGACTGCACGACATAGGAACAAGCAGACGAAACGGGAGTACATATCTCTTGCTACGGTACGAAGTAAAACAAAAACACGCAGGCATTCGGTACTTATTATTACTTCTCTAAACTTTAATTCGTCCACTGAAGCAACAGATTAAACAAATAACTGACGTTGTCTTGAATAATTATCGAAGTCGCGTGTCACTATGAGTGACGTCACAACACGGCCATGTACAGAGCCACTATAGCATAAGCGCGCAGAAAGAGCATTTAATGTCACTTTTCATTGAAAAGTCTAGACAGCCTAGAAAAAATCATCAAAGCTGGTTTTTTGATAAGAGAAAAAAAATTGGAACAGCATGGTTTCCACGACCGTGCACATCGCTCTACACATCTTCACAGCAGTTCACCAACGGCATTAAGATAGACAAGGTCCGCGCTGCTTCACTTCACAAGGCCCGTGCAGTAAATGAAAAGAGGTAAAATGACGCAGTTGGAATAAAATAATCATCTCGAGAGTCATAAATTAGCGCAACAGCAAAAGCGGTAACAGCCAGACTGCATCAAGAGTATGGTTTTAGTATAATTATTTTTCTTTTGCGAGAACAAATATTTTTGTAGAAACCGAAAGAATTAGGATTCTTTTTACAATAGAAATAACAAAGAAAGAAATTTGAACTGTGTTTTTTATTTTGATTTTGATTGCTAAGGTCATTATGTGCCAGTTCGTCGAACTTGTCAGTTGAGCATCCCACACAATGCATTGGATCTAGTCAGAGTGGCCGCGTGTGCTCCAAGGCCCAACCTAGGTGAACGGGCCCGGCCCGGGGCGTGGCTTTAAGCCAGAGCTCGGCCCAGGCCTGAGGGCATAAGGTACGGACCCGTGCAGTGCTCTAGTCTCAAGGGCGGTGGCCGCGACAAAAGAGATGTAAGTGTAGCCATCGGTTCCTATATGGGAGACCTCTTCCATTGCCTAGATGCTCTTCCCGTGACATGCTCCGCGTTCTTCGCAAGCCGTAGGAGCATCCGAGCCCACGATGGCACCGGTATAATCGGGCTGAGTTGCTCAGTGGCGGCACCGTTGGGCTCAGAAACCTGCAGTCCGCGGTTCGATTCGCGGTTCGTTAGAGCCTCGAATCAGGCCTCGTTAGAGAGAACGCACACCTCGTAATGATTTTTTTTTTCGTAGCGCGACGACAGAGACAGGTGTGTATACGTAAATAAAACCAGGGAAGCGCTGTCGTTGCCCTTCGAAAGAGCACGAATACCAATTAAGCCGAATCGCCACCCTGACACACTTCGCATTTATGCCTAAGCCTGAATACACGCAGCGCGTTCCTCCGGGTTTTAGAAACGCAGTTAGATGGGGGGAAAATGGGCAACCGCCTCATAACGCTCTACCTTCCGGTATGCCACTTTGTCAAACACACCAGTCCGTCTGCTTTCCAGCTGCATACCGCGTGCTAACCTCAGTAGTCATCGGTTAGTCTCGGTGCCTGCACTGGGGAAGTGTTATTTAACTCAGATGAGCAATAATTGTATTACTGAGAATTAACCAATAGCTGTTGTGGGCTCCGCTGCTTGCGATGACGTTGCATCACGACATCACGACATTGCGACGGAGAGAGCAAGCGATTTTTCACTGCTTTTGACACGATATTGGTAATTCCCTGGTGCATGCAGTGCAATAATATTTGGCTCACATGTTCACAAGAGCTTCGTTAACATATCGGCATTGTTTTCTTACCGTGTTCAAAAAGTGTTTCAGGGAGTTGTGGTATCGATCGGCATCGTGACTAAGAAGGCGAGCTGTGGGATGATCCGATACGTCTGTGACGGGATCAGGTGGCTGTTCCACGACGGTCGGCCTATGATCTCCCGCTTTCGTCTTGGTGATGACAAACTCGGTCGTTGTCGTGATTTTGCGATTGACTTCGATGATCCGAGGTTGTGCACGGACCTGTAGATCTCCATATAACAAATGCCGGGAGCCTTTGTGCCCCTCTTCAGGTATGGGATGCTAAACACAACTAAGAAGTGTCGGAGATGACGAAACTGCTGCGGGTTTCTTGCAGCAGTGAGGTGTCTGGCTTGGTCAAAAAGATTATGTTGAAGGAAATGGTTCTTCATGTTCATTGCATAGCGAGGGTGTCGACTCCAGCAAGTTTGATGCGTTCAGGTAGTATACAAGCGTTTACTTGTCAGCTGTCTACTGCTCCTAAAATTTCACGTACTACGTGACGCCATCGGTCAAAAAGGATGTTCCACACCCACCAGTAGCTGGCTAACACTCCCGGGGTAAGATCTTGTACACATAACAAATGCCCAAGAATGTGGCCGTCGGAACGGCCACCGCCGTAGCGCAGCGCACGCTTAATGCAGAGCTTCTGAGTTTGGCTCCCACCGACGGAAAGTTCTTTTGGTCCACTTTCATTTACTATTAATTTATGATTTCTACAATTCAATCAAAACTAAAAGTACTTTCTTCTATGCTTTCTTTGGCTTCATTATCTGTTAGCTTCATATGGTTGTTGTGACTAATAAAGAACCGGGGCTCCTCGGTTCCCCTTCTCGTATGTTGAAGGAGGTGTTTTCAGTTGAGCTCATTACATTTTCACTGCCAAGATGGGTGAGGTGAGTGCCAGCGAGCATGCATGCATAGTGCTAACCTTAGCCGGATATTCCTCTCTGGTTAACCTCCCTGCCTTTTTCACGATTCCTCTCGCTCTTGACCGCCTCACCGCTTTGTTGCGACATCGGCGGCGCTTTGTAAACGCTTGGGCACATGAATGCAGAGCGTACAACGTAAAGGACTCGACACCAGAAAAAACAAAACAAACAAAAGTAGGTAATTCGATTTACCCACGAATGGAGTTTTAGCGCATGACGTTGTCGCTCAAACCACGTCAAACCTTCATTTCGTGTTTGCTTCCCTTGGCTCCACTGGTGCTTTCTTTTTTTTTTTTCTTCAGAACTCTATCTTACACTTCTAATATTCGAAAGTTGCTGCACCAATATTAAGGTATATATATATATATATATATATTATATATATATATATTAGTGAAGTAAAGAATAACAGGAGCCGGCGCAGAAGTAGTTCAATAAAATAGAAGCACGTAGGAAAAACATAACAGGACTATACAGGGTGTTTCAGCGAACATGTTCAAAATTTATTTAAGGTTGCCTGTGGCAGATAGCTCAATTCTAGTTAATGCGCTGGTCTACGCGAAGAGGCGGGAATTACACAAAAATTGAAATGCATAATCGACTAATTAACAAAAATTCACTAATTGCGTTTTTAACTAATTACGTGATGGCCCATATTGCAACTTACAAATTGTAGCCGTGGAGTTCGCAAGGCGGATCCACTTGGAATTAATTCTCAGGATGACACCAGTTTCGAGATAATAATTCCCGAAGCTTGCGGAGAAATGCATTGGCGTTCCAGTTAATTTTGTGCTTCAATGCATAAAGCGACGTTTTGTTAAGAACCTAACTGGAACGCCAATGCATTTCTCCGCAAAGTTCGGGAATTAATATCTCGAAACTGGTGTCATTCTGAGAATTAATTCTAAGTGCATCCGCCTTGCGAACTGCACGGCTACAATTTGTAAATTGCAATATGGGCCATCAGGTAATTAGTTAAAGCTTAATTCGTGAAATTCTGTTAATTAGTCGATTATGCATGTCAATTTCTTGTGCAAGTAATGTCCGCCTCTTCGAGTAGACCAGCTCATGAACGAGAATTGTGCTATCTGCCATAGGCAACATTTAAGAATTTTTGAAAGTGTTCGCTGAAACACCCTGTATATATCATATATATAACCTTAATTTGCTCGTATATAAAATAATATATACAATAAGGTATATCCATATACAGGGTGTTTTTTTTTTAGCTGCACCAAATTTTTAAAATTAGAAAAATGTAAATCTTGGTCACGTTATGTTTACCATTCGAGTGTACGTATTGGCGGCCTCTAGATACAGAGCAATTTCCGCACTTACGTGCGTAATTAGCGAAGTTACGCTAATTAACTTTCTATTTATCAACAATAGGTGGCTATAGCAAATGAGTACTTTGGGGCCCGTCCTCGACACTACCTAGCCCAACGATCAATTTTGAATAGCGGAGTTCGTGTGGGAGCTACGCGAACAATTGGTTACCCTTGCCAGGCTGCTTGAAACTGAAACTGGCCGCAAAAAGAGCGTCTGTGTCGTCGATGTCGCCGCCCCCCAGCCTTTCGTCACGTCTTCGACGTCACCGCTGGTCCGGCCCAACGAGCAGCTTAAAGCGTTATCTCCTTGCCACGGCGTAAGATATATACTGTTTAGGTGGGGATACTTCTCGGCTTGCTTGCTAGACGCGATCGACCAGATAAAGTAGCACGGGCGCGCGTCTATCGGGGCAGTGACGGCAGCGAATACCTATCGGCGGAACGACGCAACTTCAGTTAGAACGCACGCGAGAACGTGCGCCGACAAGGAACGCGCGCATGCCCTCTCCCCGGTGACCTACTTTCGTGCGTCACTCAATCATTTCGGATTTCTCGCGAACCACCGGTTGCTATAACAACGGGAGATTAAACCAATAAAAGCTTTCTGTGTTGAGTTCCGTCGTACTGCCGATAGGTATCCGCTGCCGTCACCGGGCCGATCGGCGCGCGCCTTTGCTATTTTATCTGGTCGATCGAGTCTGGCGAGTGTCCTCACCTAAAGAGTATATATCTTACACCGTGCTCCTTGCTGTTTGCGGGCGTTGGCCTAACGCTTCAATGCCGGCGGGCCGCCAAATTTACTTCGTCATTCCGTCGGGCGTGGCCACGTTGCGCTGTAGCGCGAACCCCGCTCCTTGGGTTTTTAGATACTATACAGGCACGGCGTCATATCAGTCTGTAGCGTCGACGGCGAACGCTGCAGATAGCAAAGAGATAACGCAAGCTGCTCGCGGGCCGGACCGGCCGCCTACCTCGGAGACGTGACGAAAGGTAGGGGGGGGGGGGTGGCGGCAACACCGACGACAACGACGCTCTTTTTGCGGCCAGTTTTCGGTGTCAAGGAGCCTGCCAGGGGGAACTAATGGTTCGCTTAGCTCTCACATGAACTCCGCTATTGAAAATTTGATCGTTGGGATAGGTAGTGTCGAGGACGGGCCCCAAAGTACTCATTTGCTGTAGTCCACCTATTGTTGATAATTAGAAAATTAATTAGCGTAACTTTGTTAATTACGCACGTAAGGGCGGAACTTGCTCTGTATCTAGAGGCCGCCAATCGGTGCACTCGAATGGTAAAGATAACGTGAACAAGATATATATTTTTCTAATTTTAAAAATTTGGTGCAGCTAAAAAAAAAAAAAAAAAAAAAAAACCCTGTATATGGCCTTTTTATAAGGCCATTTCCGTGCCTCTCATACAGAATAGCAAGTAGACGTGGACAAAGCTCTCTGCATTTCAATGAAGGCTTTTACCGCGCTGTCTCGTTCCGGGCAGGCTCCGCGGGGCTTTGATGTGAATTGCGACGTGCTTGGGGAATCTCCAACACAGCGAGGGGCACCAAAGGAGAGGCCGGATGACTGAGTGCCATTTCACGGGGTATGGGCACGGCGCGCCTTGGAACGAGCAATTCTTCATTTCCAATCACTGCAATTAGAAAGAGAACACTAAAAAGGCCAGCGCGTGTTTGCGCGCTGCTTACAATGGATTACTTCCAACTTGACAGATTCATCAGCCTTCTAAAAAGAAACGCTCACTAATTTAGATTTCGGACTCGGGAGATCTTTGTGATGTCAGTGCAGACGCCAAACCGCGACACTAAAACTCGTAGACGGCCGCTACATCGAGCAAGAACAGGCGCGGATCCAGGGGGGATGTCCGGATGTCCTGACCCCCCCCTCAAATTCTGCATCGCCCCCTCGCTGACAATGTGGATGGCCCTGTTGTCGCAAAAAAAATATGGCCACCAGCATTCTTCAAAAATTATTTTCGCGAGTACCAGTGGTATCAGCCATGTAGAAGTAAAGCTAGCTCGCTCACAAGCTTAGTTGTATTCCGTAGGGGTGTGGTGTGGCGAAGTTGCCTGTAGTTATTTTTTCTCATGAACACCTTGGACCTCCTGGCGCCGGCCGTGCCTTACTCGTCCCATTCGGTGGCGTCGAATGAACGAGGGGACGTCCCTTTTGCCAAGCACGCAGATGTCCGCGCGAGCGCCTTCGCGCCTGATCAACTCTGTTCCCCATTGAGGTGTCATCGGTTGCCTCATTGGCTGTCATCGGTTCCGCGACCAACCTCCTTAATGAAAGAGATCTCTCGCTGAAGTGTTCATATATAAATAATAACATTGCAACTAACAGCTAAACTAAGAACTACGCATAGGCAACTTTTTCTTAACTGTAGCACTCAGTGTGATCCCAGGTTCTTCTTCTTCTTTCTGTGGTTTTACGTGCGAAAACAAGTTCTGATTATGAGGCCCGCCGTAGTGGAGGGCTCCTGAATTAACTTTGACCACCTGGGGTTCTTTTAACGTGCACTCCAACGCAAGCACACGGGCGTTTTTGCATTTCGCCTCCATCGAAATGCGGCCCGCCGCGGCCGGGATTCGATCCCGCAATTTCGTGCTCAGCAGCACAACGCCTTAGCTGACTGGGCCACCTCGGCGGGCTGTGTGATCACAGTTACACGTTGACAATATCCAGTACGAGCACAGTACCGTTCGTACGCTACAAGTTTTTCATTATAACTTCGCAGTTTTATTGTCGTACATTAAGCATAGGATGCTCAAAGCCGCCGGATCCGTTTACCTGAGTGGCCGTTCTCGCGGAGCGGGGCGAAGCTCGAGCAGCGGAGCGGCTGCGAAGTGGGGGAGCGTGATGTCAGCGGCCAACGCCAGCACGCGGGCCTAGGATGGCGTCGCGTGGTTAGAGAAACGGGAGCAGATGCGTGCCTTGTGTAAAAGGATGACGTCGCGTGGGAAACAAAACATGAAGACGCTGGCTCGCGCTCTCGGCTACTAGGCCACATCGTTCTTGCAGGTGGCGTCGTGACTCTTCTTCATACGAGGTGATCTGCATATCGTAAACAACCAGCGTAGTGGTTGCCGCGTCGGAGCTCCAAAGCAAAACGATGGTGTCTCAGCCGAACACAAAGAATCTTCTTAAGGAAATCAAGGTGTCCCAACAGAACTCCAAAGACGGACCCGTGCTAACGCATGCATAACAAACCTGCGACAGATCATCCCAAATTTTATTTTAAGAAACAATACAGGCTAGATATACCGGGTGTTCAAAATTAAGCTTTATGGTTTTCTTAAAGTTAGGCACTGGGAGGCACGTAAAGAGCACCTGCTCAAATAAGTTATGTGGCCAGGGGACACAAAGTGAGATGATAATTATCGCTGTCAGCAGTCGAATTACCTAAGATTGAATAATTAACTATTCATTGACTGCAGTAAGTTTGTATGTTTGTATTCAAAAGTTAGAGGCAGTCGTGTTTCTACACAGTTTCACTTGGAAGAATTCTTCTAGAATGTCTATGCTCCGAGATATCCAACTCCAAATTTTAATTGTCGTTCGCATGATTACGCATGCAAGAGAGTGACGATTGGCGCAAAGCTCTCAATGATGTGACGCGGCTGTTGAGTGCGGCGTTTAGTCTGACAACGCGGCGGAGGCATTAGCAAAGATAATAACTGTCCCCCTTCGCCTCACGGCTGGCGAAAAAAAAATCGAAGAACCCGTAACCGCTGTCGTAACACGCGACCGCGCAGCCTGTAAAGCTGGCGGCAGCTGCCATGCCGAGATAATGGCGCGAGCGGAGAAGCCGGAGTGTAATGCGCGTGCGTAATGGTGACTAGACGACCAGGCATGGTCATTGCCTGGGCTACGCAAATAAAGTGACTGCTGATTTCCAAGTATTGTAAGTTTTATTGGAATCAAAAGCAACAACTACACCATCAACAGCAGAAACCTTTTTAGCTATGCTAACGAATATTTCATACATACTGCCGCTTTAAGTTTGGTGTTGTCATGCACAAATCTCATGACAACACTTCACCCATCAAGATGTGAATGCCCTAAAAAATCTTAAAAATGCTTCCCTTCCACAGCAACACAAAGCATAAACCGCTCGTGTGTCGAGTCGAGAACTCTGCGCAGTAAGACAATTGAAATTTGGAGTTGGATATCTCGGAGCACGAACACGCTAGAATAATTATTCCGACCGATACTGTGTAGAAACACGGACTGTCTCTAAGTTTTCAATACAAACATACCCACTTACTGCAGTCGAAAAAAAATAGTTGTTCAACTTTAGTTAATTCGACTGCTCACAGCGATAATTATCATCTCACTTTGTGCCCCCCTGGCCACATAACTTAATTGCACAGGTGGTCTTCGCGTGCCTCCCAGTGCCTAATTTTAAGAAAAACATCAAGCTTAGTTTTGAACACCCTGTATTATCAGGTACAGCCGCCAAGCACATGGCTGTATTGGGTAATGTCATTTTCCTATAAGCTCGGAGAAACCGATATCTGGCTTCGCTATAGGGCTTCTTCATCTTTCGAGGGTTTTACGTGCCAAAACCAGTTCTGATTATGAGGCACGCCGTAGTGGAAGGCTCCGGATTAAGTTTGACAACCTGGTGTTCTTTACCGTGCACTACAACGCAAGCACACGGGCGTTTTTGCATTTCGCCTCCATCGAATCGAAATGCGGCCGCCGCGGCAGGGATTGGATCCCGGGATCTCGTGCTCAGCAGCGCAACACCTGAGCTGACTGAGCCACCACGGCGGGCTAGAGGTGTTGCTCTAGCCGTATAAAACGCGGGTTTATCGTGAGCAGAAACGGTGCATTTCGGTAAATCAGGAAGGCTACTATCATCATCATCATCATCATCATCATCATCATCATCATTGACAGAAGCTGACCCCCCCCTCAGAAAAAACCTGGATCCGCCCCTGTGAGTATACGTTGTGGTAATCGTAACCTTGATGCAAAGCCTATACACAGCTATGATAAAGCAACCAGCTTAGAGTGTGCCCCAATTCTGGATCAGTAAATCTCACCAAGCACCGAGATCTTCACCGCTGGTGGTCAGAGAGAGAAAGAGAGATAATAAACTTTATCCCGAACAGCACGCAAGCGAAGCGAGCTTCGGTAGCTCCTCCGCTTTGCAGTATAGGTGATCCCCTCGGACCAGCAGTCCAGCTGCCCTTCTCGCTCAGTTGAACCAGTTCGAGATGGTCAATCGAGTCGGAACTGGACAGCGCTGCATCCCATTTGCCGTAAGGTGGGGTGTGTTAATTAACGGCGGCGAAGCCTCCGATTACCGGCGAGCATGGCGCTGCCATAGCTCCACGTGAGTAAAGCGCTGCTCGAGCGAGTTCGAGGCCGCGAGCACACGCGGCAAGTGAGATGAAGAAGAAGAGGCGCCATGGCGGTGCACATCCCCGCGGTGCTGGCCATGATGTTCTACTTCATCGCCGTCGTGTGCGTGGGCGTGTGGTCGGGCCGCAAGGTGCACATTTTCAAGGAGGACGGCCAGGTCTCGACGATGGACATGCGCCGCCGGCGGCCGCAGCAGAACCGCTTCCTCCACAGGCTGTTCTTGGCCGACAGGAACCTGTCGATGGCACTCGGCATCAGCTCCATGACAGGTGAGAGGGGTCAAACCAGGAACAGACTTGGCAGGGACAGCTCAGGGACAGAGCTACAACGCAGGGACAGATTGAGAAATTTGACCGTTCGATCGATCGATCGATCAATCAATCAATCATAAATGAGGGTTGTTTAAACAATTCAACAAATGCGTACAAAGTACTTCGACCAATAGTCTATGTGGCTATAGTACCTGGTCCAATACAGAAAATAGTTAGATCAACTGAGCAGTGGCGTAACCAGAAATAATTTCCTGGAGGAGGGGGGGGGGGGGGGCGGTAGCCTACTAACATAGGAATTTCCGTGGGAGGGGAGAGGGGCATGCCAGGAGTTCCACCCCCTGGCTATTGAGAATATTGTTTAAGTGATCAAGCATCATTAACTTGACTAAAGAAAAGTTATGACATTTGATTAGACAAGTAGAAGCGTTTAATGCAAGGGCAAAGTATCTGGTAGATTTTAGACCTTCAAGTTATTGACCTTAGTTTCTTGCATGATAATACCATGTGCTTTTTAAAGTGAATTCCTTTCTTAGCGATCTCTCCCGGATTTTGGCTGACCGTGTCTGCTGATTGCTGCATTGCCGAATATCCGCGCACGTCACTTGCGCACGAGAACACGTGGCACCATTCATCATCGCTTTCGTTCCCGCTACATATTACTGCGTCGACGTCTTATATAAAGTGAGCATTCGGATGAGCTGCTCTTCGTATTTCGGCATAGTTATTGAACGGTGTATTGTATAAGCATAAATATCGCGTGACACTAAAATAGTGAACTGTGCGGGGCACCAACATAGGCATTGCGTGATATTACGCGCGTTGTATAGTTCGAAAATAAGTACATTCGTGGCAAATAAGCAACAGCGCACTTAAAGCGAAGAGAAAGGAAGATGTTGACACAGCACACGCGTTGCTTATTTGCCATGAATCAATACCAACTCCCCAAGTTTTCCATCCTCTTCACAATATGAACGATTGCGCGCATCGTAATTTGCTTTATAGCATTTAATTAACCGCGCTTCACTAAAGCTTCGTTTAAAAGAGATTGTAACGTGTGCGTTGAGTCTGCATATATATTTTTAAGCGAAGCTTTAGTTCACAAGTTTCGGCGGTCGTGGTGGTGGTGGTGGTGGTGGTGTCACGCTGAAAAGTGGGCCGATCCTGGCGATAGTGCAGAAGGGGTCCAAGCTCATTGCCACATACAAGGGACAAAAAGAACGAGAAAGAGAGCGAGAAAGAAAGATGATAAAGAAAAAAAAAGGAAGATAGAGAGAAAGAAATAAAGAGAGAAAGAAAGATCGAGAAAAGAGAGCGAGAGAAAGAAAGAAAATCACCACGAAGGTCAGAGAAAGAGAGAGAAATAGCAAAAGAGAGAAAGGAAGAGGAAGAGAAAGAAAGAAATAGAAAGAGATAAAAAAGATAGATACAGAAAGAGGGAGAGATAAAGAGAGAGATAAAGAGAGAGAAGAGAGAGAAAGGAAGAAAGATATAAAGAGATAAGGAGAGAAAGAGAAAGAAAGATAGGGAGGGAGAGGGAAAAAAGATAGAAATAAGGAGTGAGAGAGAAAGAAAATCCCCACCAAGGTCAGATACACACACAACAAGCTTTGCTCGACAGGGGAAGGACTGGTGTTTTTTTTTTTATTCGTACAGATAAACGGATAAAATAGCGGAGCATATGGTGCAATTCGGCCTGTTCAGGTGGATTACCTGAAGAAGCGGGTATTACTTGCACGACGAATAACAATGTCCAGGTTAATTAAAAACTGTGTATTCTAACCAACCCTTAAATAAATTAGTCACTTTAGGACGAAAGTTGAAAGTGCAAAATTGAAGCCCAGCTTTAGTGATGTCACGCTTACTTATCATGAATCCTAATTCTATATAGCACCACTTACGATATCCATCCTTACGATGCACTACAAAATACAAAATAAAGTGAACTGTTCGTTTTGGTCGCTGCTCATTGGCTGGAGCTGCACGAGCGAGATGGGAGACAGGCGCCCCCAGCGAGTCGCTTTCTCGTTCGTACAGCTGCAGCCAATCAGCGGCCACCAAAATGGACAGTCCACTAGGTGGACACTTACAGTACACTTAAGACATGCTCTTGCAAACACTTCTAGCGTAAGAACGTTTTCTCTTCTATTTATGAATACGAGTCCTGCTTAGGAAAGAGTTAATTGCGTGGTTCTTATCTGATGATGCCGGTTTCGTCAACAGCCACGTGGGTCGGAGGCGGCTACCTGAACGGTACTGCCGAAGCTGTCTACACACACGGCGTCCTCTACTGCCACGCTCCTATCGGTTACGCCATCAGCCTCATACTCGGTGAGTGAAGACCACGGCATTAGGCTTCTGAAACTTGGATTCGATCACATACGTTTGTGCATCTGGTCTGTTTCTGTGCGGGAAAAAGCTCCCTGGTAGCATCTTCAACTTTCAATGGCAACGTAACCGTGAATTACAAACAAAAAATTACAAAAACCCAAGTATCCTTACGTGATTTGAATGCGAAAACATTATGACTTCTCTAATTGGTGACGTCCGTGATATGTGACGTCATACATTGTAACGTGTCCTTCACAATTTTACCTTAACCTACCCCTAATCCACCTTAATCCAATTTAATCTACCTTACTCCACCTCGATCCAATTTGCGCCAGCCTTAATCCACCTCAATAAACTTTAAATCTATCTTAATCGACTTTTCCCCACCTTAATTCCAGTTTTTTTCACCTTATTTCACTCCTACTCCACCTTAAAGGGCCCCTAAACCACCTCAGATATTTTTTGAACATTTCAAGTAAACACGCGCATCGAGTTCAGAATGCCGTCACGATCAACGAGGCCCGTGCACGTTACCGGCACGGTAACTCGCCGCACGCCGTTTGCCATTCGCGGGCCGCCGTTCGACTGCGGTTTTGCTCGCGAACGGCGAGATTTCCTTGCAGTACGTAGAGAGGATGAGACCGGGACTAATTTGTGCGGCACCCTCACCGCCGCTGATCGCTCGACGGCGCCGATATCGTCGATCGCTAGGCTTTTTCCGGTTCCCTTCAAGCTAAAGCGGACGGCGCTTCGAAATGAATTACCGATGCTCACGAGCCGCAATATTTTCTTATCGTTGTTGTCGCTCTTCGCAATAATTGTACACAAATAAGGCAGTTTCACCGAAAGGCGAAGCATCAGTTGCGATAGCAAATTAGTAGAGAGCTATATGGCGTAAGGATAGTAGCTTTATCAGCTGTATAAACTTGGACATGCAGCAGCACCAGCAACGCGCAGAACTGTTGTCGACGCCGTCGGCGTTTTGCCCGCGTTCGCACGGAACGCGCGCGGCGTTGGTGACTGTTGCCGGTGCCTCTGGGGGCGGCTCGGAGGTTTTCGGCGAGATCATAACGGGACACTCGTCGGTCAGCGTCGGAAGTCTTTACCACCTTCTCGCCTCACAACGTTTTTACATGAATAGGCATTTGGTGCCGCAGCTAAACGTCGCCTCCCCTCCTTCCCGCCCGTCCCCCCACGGCCTTTCGCGCGACGGCGCAGAACGCGCGTTTGCTTTCTGCCGTGCGTTCACTCCCCGTGAAAGCGCGCGTCCCTCGTGCCCTTTCACTCGCACATGCAGCGTCTAGGGAGCCTATTGCAACGCCGGCGTTGCATGTAGGCTCCCTAACAGCGTCCGGCGCGCAGCGATGATTTCATCGACGTTGACGTCATACGGAACCTCACGGCGACGCCGACGGCAGAAATCCGCTTTAGAATGTCCATATAATTGCTATCACAATAAAAATACGCTGATATTATAGGAGCGCCGTCCGCTGCGATGCGAGCACAGCCGAGCTGGTCGTCTCCCGTCGGTAGCCGTGTGCTGCAGCTGAGTTCGACAAGTATTGGAGCTCTCGTTGATGTTAAACGTTTGACAGCGGATATTGTTTTTCATAAAATGTACAATTATGCATCGCTTTATCTAGCGGAAATAATTTTCTTCGCGCGTCGTCGATTGTCCCGTCGATCGTGCAACGGGCGGTGCGCCGGCCGAACTGCCGTATACTTTGGCCACCTCTCGCGCGGCAGACGTTCTACGACACTGGAGGTCAGTTCGCCGTCGGTATATTATTGCGATAGCAATTATATGGACACTCCAAAGCAGATTTCTGCCGTCGTCGTCGCCGTGAGGTTCCGTATGACGTCAACGGCGATGAAATCGTCGCCGCGCTCCGGACGCTGTATGTACGAGTGAAAGGGCGCACGCTTTCACGGGGAGCGAACGCACGTCGGAGAGCAAACGCGCGTTCTGCGCCGTGCTCCCTGAAGGGCTGCAGAATTAAGCGTCTCTTTCCTCCTTTCAATATATAGAGAGCAAACGCAACTTTTATTGCGATAGCAATTATATGGACACTCAAAAGCAGATTTCTGCCGTCGGCGTCGGCGTCGCCGTCGCCGTGAGGTTCCGTATGACGTCATTTGGAGATGAAATCGTCGCCACGCGCCGAACGCTGTATGTGCGAGTGAAAGGGCGCGAGGGGCGCGTCTTTCACGGGGAGTGAACGCACGGCGGAGAACAAACGCGCGTTCTGCGCCGTGCTCGCTTAAGGGCTGCAGAAGTAGGCGTCTCTTTTCTCCTTTACAATCACCATATATGTAGAGCAAACGCGCCTTCTTCAGACGCGCGAGAGTCCGTGGGGGAGGGGGAGGGAAGGGAGCCGACGTTTAGCTGCGGCACCAAGTGCCTATTTATATCAGAGGCTCCAGCAACAGTCACCAACGCCGCACGCATTTTGAGCTAACGCGGGCAAAACGCCGATGGCGTCGACAACAGTTCTGCGTGTTGTTGCTACCAAAGCCGCTCACCTTACTTCGTATGACATTGCTGTGTTGCTATCGCATTCATTGCTTCGCCCTTAGGGCGAAACTGTGACATTTTTTTTCCGTCGCGCGAAAGGCTGTGGGGGGGACGGGAGGGAGGGAGGGGAGGCGACGTTTAGCTGCGGCACCAAATACGTATTTATATAAAAACGCCGCACGCGTTCGGTGCGAACACGGGCGAAACGCCGACGGCGTCGGCAACAGTTCTGCGCATTGCTGGTGCTGCTGCATGTCCAAGTTTATACAGCTGATAAACCTACTATCCTTACTCCGTATAGCTCTCTACTAATTTGCTATCGCAATTGGCGCTTCGCCTTTCGGGTGAAACTGCGAGAAATTTTTTGCCGCTAGCGCGGACGTGCCTTAACCGGAAGTGGACTGTTTTGAGAAGTGCGTTGGCGACGAGGAATGTGACGTGACATTTGGAGAAGCACTCGGTGAGGAAGAGAGACCAGCCGACGAGGAGAGTAGCGAAAGAAAGAGCGAAACGAGCGAGGGCCGTGTTTCGATCATCAAACGCATTTAACTCCGCTATTACGGCACCATTTTCGAAAAATTCTCGGGGCTACGTGTTCGTTGTAGACTCGTGCACAACTGCAACACCAAAACTAATGGCGAATTCCATTGGGAGAACAGGAGCACTCAAAAGCACGCTGAAAGTGCTCGTTCCAGAGGCGACGTGTTTCAGTGGTCGAACAGGAGTGGGAGAGCCGTCATCCAGTGGTAGAACAAGAGCAGTTTCGCTGCGCCGAGAGCAGCCAGGAGCAGTCCGCACTGCACTCGTCTGAAAAGCGGAGTACGGAGGAAGTCACATGACTTAAACCGTCATATCCTCCTCATTTTTTTATTTTGCGTCAGCCGATGCGCGCGGCGGCAATGACGGCAGCCAAGCGTAGTTGGTGTTTTGGAACCGCTGTTTTTGATGTCGGTGATACTAGCGAGCTTCGCAGCGATTTAGCGACAGATCCTGGCATTTCTAGTCCGCCTTGCTTCTCGTTGGATGCGCGGGGGACAGCGGCAGCAAAGCGTCTTCGCCTTGCTGAAGTGCTTGAGACGCTCGACGGTGACAGCAGCGAAAGCTGCTGGAGCTCAACTTCAGATTCAAGTTGCAGTTTCATGTGATCTTCGCAGGTCGAAACATTGTGGGATGCGTCGGCGCTGCACAAAAGTACGTAGTACGTGGCCGCAAACGGTGACAGTTACGCCCGACAGATTACAAGACGATCACGCGTGTTTTGCCGCTCTCCTGCAGAGAATAGTGGGACGTCGATTGCTTTAGTCACATGGTACATTTCTCCTCACACGTCCCCCTCCCACCTGCTCTCCGAATGCACGCCGTATTCCAGTGGCGGGTCGAGTGTCCCTGCTCTCACTGCGCTATCACCTGGCTCCGCACTGCGCTTCGCCCTGCTCCTGTTCTCCCAATGGAATTCGCCATAAATTTCGACCTCTGGGTGGTTTAGCGGCTCTTTAAGTCACCTTGCTGTAACTTGTTATATTGACTACTAATTAACATTGTTGTACCATTTACTATCTTCAGTATTACTACTGATTAGAAGGCGGGTGTTCTACCTCTTGATTCCAAGTTGGAATCAGCTAGCGCAAGACCGGGGTAATTGGAGATCGCAGGGAGAGGCCTTCGTCCTGCAGTGGACACAAAAATAGGCTGCTGCTACTGCTGCTGCTGATGATGTAATACTACTGATGTCTTACAAGATGCTGATTTTGTTACTGCCTGTTGCCGACAACGCCGGCTTCCTCGTGGGACATATAATGCGTTCGCATTATTAACTATAGACGGTTTTCAGCAGCGGTGCACGGGCGCGGCCATGTTTGATCACGTGATTGCGCCGGCATGACTGGCCTTGGGTTGAAGGCCAGCGAAGGAGCCGTACTGCTGTAGTCGTGGGCGACGGTGCGGCAAGCGGCGTTGTTTCGGGTCCACCGATGGACAGCGGCTGGATCGACGACACAAAGCTTTGTCCCATGGTTCAACGATCATGTAAGTGAACCATTGTTTGTCATTTTAACGTTGTATGTGCTCGCGCCGGAGCGCTCTGGCGCTCGATCATCGTGCATGCGCGTCGCTTGTTCGCGCCGAGCGATTCGAGCTCATGGAGGCTTCTTGTGCGGCGTTCACGTCAGTTCGCTACTTCTTTTTCTTTTGTGGTTAGTGTGGTGTACTTAAGCTACGATCTGAGCTGTTTGATGTGGTTGCCCAGCCTCTCGCGCTTTGCTTGACGGCCTCGAAGTGTATGCTTGAGCGCCGAGTGAAAAATCCGTGTCCGCTTGTGTGTTGACATCTCGCTCGCTGGTATTTTAGCTTACCACATACGTTGAGGCAAGCGTTTGCCTCGATACTGGTGCACTGATCTCTGCAGAATTCACCTGCGCGGCGGGCACGCAATAGTTTCGCGTAGTTGACTTCAGAGCGGCAGATTGTGATTGTTGGATGCACTAACTGAATGCCCCCGAACGGGTGTTGTTTCATAGTAAAACCCCTGTCACATGGGCACGTTCGATCGCAATTGAGCCTCGATCCGAATCCAGTGGGTCGTGATCCGCAAATCGTAATCGAAGTGTCCGATTTCGATCGGAGACCGACGTAAGTAGCTTCTAGCTCAGTGGGACAGAAAACGAGGTACAGCGAGAAAGAAAGAGATCCGAAGAAATAACCCTCTAAAAAGGCCGTTTTATTTTTATGCACGTATAATTTTGAAAATATGTGTGCTGCGTCGACGCCATGCACGTAGTTCTGAGAGTTTGAACTTTCAAACTCTTCATAGGAGAGCAACACCAGCTTAGTAATCAAATATGTATGAATTATTGAAACTCCAGAACTATAATTTATCAATCCAAACGATCAGTTTAATATCAGACTGTATCTATCGTGTTATTTTAGTTCTTTCAAACATCTGCAGATGTCTTGAGGAGTAAATAAAAAATCAGCTTTCTTTCATTGCCTTTTTTTTTTCATTCCCGCAGTACATACAAATGTTTCTCCCCTATTCCAGTTGTCTACGACTACATGGTCAAGGCAATCGACCAAGATGGGAAGCCTGCACAGGACTACAGGGGGTTTGCAGAGGGCATCAACCTTTTTGACAGTGGCAATGTTGGGAAAGCTTTGTGTCAATCCAAGGATGGCATCTGCAGCATAAAGCTGTGTTCCAAGCTGCAGTGTTGGGTAGGGATAGTCCTTGGTTGGACGCCCATCAACAAAGTGAATAGAACATGCCCGAAAGAAAAGGGTGATTCGTGTAATATTTACAATGGTTTGCTTTTATTTGAACGTAAGAATAAAGGAGTCCACATAAATAAAAAGCACGCACATGGGTAACGCATGCAGTTCTTATTGCAAACTGCCACAAATGTGACAAAAAAAGCCAATAGCAATGTGCTGCCAATGTCTTTTCCATAATCACAAATAATGTCATAATTTCATAGTGCCAAATAATGCAACAATTTCGCGATGTCAAAAGAGGCTATGAAAATTAAAGTAAATAATATATATATTCAGCATGCGCTTTGGGGGAAACCTGAAAGACACAAGGCAGTAGGAAACAGCTGATTTGTAGTTACCACTACTTTAATACGCAGCTAATCAAATAATGTCAAACTGGTGAGTTTGAAATTATTTACTTTTATTTTCATGGTTTCTCTTGACATTTACGATAAACGATACGATAAACACGCAACCAACGCTTATAGCGTTGTTTAAAACAATAATTTTGTGCTACAGCGTCAAACACAGCTAGCTTTCGCGCACCTGTGGCCACAAACAACGCCAGGTCTACGTTCTGATCACACCGTGCATCCGATACAGCAGCGAAACCAACATATGTAAAATCAGACGCGCAGGCAGGAATTCGTCAAGCTTAACGATTTAAAAATGCGATTCAGATAGCACTTTTCCAATCTTTTTGCAGGAGTTCTCACCGCGACAACTAGTACGCCTTAATTGGCACTGATCCCGGCGCATATACGCACGTGGCGTGTAATTTCACTTAAGGATAAACATCACTGATAGCAGGTGACTGTTCCAATACGATATCGCTAATGCTTGTGTTCTGCCACGGAAACACCGCACGTTGACCTTAATGTACAGCAAGCGCAAGATGGGAAGTTGATACACTATTCCGCAAGCCGAGCGCGTTCGCTTATTCGGTACTATGATCTGCCACTTACTCTTGCCGATGTGCCTTAATTGAAGTTCTTTCTCTGTAGGTTCGCTATCCAGCATTGTCGGGTGAGCTTGTTTTTCTCTCCTTGAAGAAATCGGCGCATGGAAAACGGCCTCGGGCACGGGCAGTCTTGATGCAGCTGTGGCGCGTGTATTTCACACACCGACGTGTTCCACAGCTTAATGTCGCCATCACAGTTTTTGCATCCGACCACAGCACACGTTTTCCCTCTTAATCTCCACATGGAGCAGAATATTGTTCGACGTTTGACAAACTGCGCTTGTTAAACGCCGCTGGCTACGCTTTCGCGACTGAGCAAAGGTAGTTTCGTTTGCGCGCCCAAGGCCAGAGATGTCCAACACGCGCGGCGCTCCGGTGGCGCCATCTGATTTCAGTTGCACAAACCGGCTGCTGCAAATCGTCTATACAGGGTGTTTCAGCGAACACTTTAAAAATTAAGGCAGATAGCATAATTCTAGTCCGTGAGCTGTTCTACTCGTAGAGGCGGACATTACTTGCACAAAAAATTGGAATGCATAATCGACTAATTTACAAAAATTCACTAAGATTTTAACTAATTACCTTATGGCCCATATTGCAATTGACAAATTCTAGCCATGGAGTTCGCAAGGCGGATCCACACAACGAATTCTCAGGATGACACCAGTTTCGAGATAATAATTTCCGAGCTTATCGGAGAAATGCATTGGCGTTCCAGTTACTTCCTTAACAAAACTTTGTTTTACGCATTAAAGCACAAAAGTAACAAACGTAACAAAACACCGCTGCCCATGTTTCGCGCCGTGCAATTAGCGTGCTCTCACGGTTAGACCGGCGTTATGGTAATTCCAGAAGTGCCAGCCATTAATCCGGATTAACTGACCTCCGTTAAATCTGTCACTGCAAGAAATATCAATTATTTAAAAAAAAAAAGCAATCGAGGTCTCACCGAAACTCGAGTCGCTGCATTCAAAATCCGGGGGGAGGGAGGTATTCTGTAAGAGTCCACCTAGTGACTGTCCACTTCGGCTGTCGCCATGGGCTGCCGCTTCGCGAGCGCGAAGGGGACTGGCTGGTACCTTCGTGCTCGTGAAGCGGCTGCTAATAGCGACAGCCGAAGTGGACAGCCCACTAGGTGGACTCTGGCAGAATAGCCCCCCAGAAGGCTGACCTTTACACCACGAGATCGCGAACTCTTCCGGGCAATCAGACCGGATTCACTTCATCTCCATTTAATCTGTCACTACAAAATAATAATAAACCAGCGAGGTCTCACCGAGACTCGGATCGCTGGATTCAAAGTCCAGAGTGCTGACAATTACACCATGAATCTCTTCCGACGCCGGGAATCGAATCCGGGATTTCTGGGTGAAAGCCAGATATCCAATCCACTAGACCACGCGGGAACATGATCATGGTAGAAGCATGATATATAGCTCACGATTGCCGCTGGGGTCCAGCGCGCAAGCTGCTTTATGCGTCACTTCAGTGGATGCCGTTCGTGAATGGATTTCCAGCTGTTGCGACTGTATATACGCAAGGCGCTGCCGAGTAGGCGAGACAAGACGCCACTGCGACGTCAGGTTATAATACAGCACATGCAGCTGATCGCGACGCGCTGACAGCAAGCCCGAGGACTCGGTTAGCGGTGGTTAACTTTGGGGACCCCATCTCGTAACGATCCTTTCCATTTTACGTTCTTTTCGTCGTTCGCCATGGGTTCGGACGTTGAACGAACGCAGCCGCACCGCCTTTATCATTCGTATCAGCCACGGGGTGCTATGCAGGATAAGAATTGGATAACGTGATATGGAAGGTCGCAAAACGCGGTGCTCGCGGCGTCCTATTACATTTTCTATTGTTCTTTAATTATCGGTGCCTGTATTTTCTTACGCACCATTTCTCTTTCGATTCTTTTCTTATCAGGGTCCGTATTTCGGATACGATCGGTTTGATTTATCAACCTTATCAAGCGTGGTGTAGAGCCGCTGATCCCAGCGGTACCGGTGACGCATCGACGTTTAAGCAAACGTCCGAGCAAATGAGCAAAACGGAACGTTAGAAAATACGGCACGGTTGCTTTTCCGCTCGTCGTGGCCACGCAGTCAAAGTGTTTTTGGTCCAGATAAAGTTTAACAGCACGACACTGGACACAGAATAAAACGGCAAGAATACAGTGCTACAACCGAATGCTTTACTTCCGGAAGCAGCTTAAGACGTGCGGACACTTTCGTTGCTTTATGCAAACGCATGTGAAACGACCAAACGCGTCGTGCATGAGGCGTGTACTGCAGCCGGGTGTCCTCTCTCTCTCGCGCTTCCCTCAGCAAGACACGCCGCGCCATCTTGCGGCGGCGCCGCGAAGTCCGGCGCGAAAATGGAACGGAGGCGGTCCGTTCCATCGAGCCGCACAAGATTGGTCAATTTTGGTCACGATTGGTCAAATTGACCAATCGTGTGCGGCTCACGGTTCAAATTGACCAATCATGTGCGGCTCGATGGAACGGACCGCCTCCGTTCCATTTTGGAACGCGTACAAGATCGTGCCCCTAGTGACCCAAGTTGGGGCCAAAGAGGTCAATTGAAGTGAGACACGTACCTAGTGCTGCATACGCAGGAGATGGGCCCACATTTTTTAGACTGCACTATCTTCTTTATCGGCCCATATTTTTGGTTAGATACAAAGAAGAGAGAAAAAAAAGAAACTTTTTTCTTTTCTTTTTTTTTTCCTTCACGAGGTCCCTGGTTTTTAGCGTTAGCAGCGTGTGAATCCGCTCCAGTAATAATATGAAAATTAAAAAAAATCAGCGCATGTCTTGTTACTTCTTACCTGCCGTTTTAGTAGTGATATCGCAATGCAATTAACGTTCGCCAGATTCGCCCGGCTTTCTATTCTGATGCAATTCAGAGAGCCAGCGCATGTCCGATGTCCGATTTCATCTTGCCTTCAGTCTTCGTGTCACCAGCGCTACCGTAAGACAACACAACACAACACAACACAACACAACACAATGAATGAATGAATGAATGAATGAATGAATGAATGAATGAATGAATGAATGAATGAATGAATGAATGAATGAATGTGATGTAGGTAGAGAGGAGGTAAAAGAAAAAGAAACATAGACGAGAATATTCAAAACGCATGCTTCGGTCACGCCGCGCAATTATAGCTCGCGCGAGAACAACACACACACACACACACACAAAAAAGAGAGAAAAAAAAAAAGATTCAGGTCTCACCGAGACTCGAACTCGGATCGCTGGATTCAAAGTCCAGAGTGCTGACCATTACACCATGAGACCGAAAACTCTTCCGACGCCGGGAATCGAACCCGGGCCTTCTGGGTGAAAGCCAGATATCCTAGCCACTAGACCACGCCGGAACGACGGAAGGAGAAGGCATATTGCGTACGCTTTCCACAGATGTACGCACGCATATACGTATGCGATGACGTAGGCTTTACATCAGACTAGCCGAGGCACGCACTCGACGTGTCTTTTCCAGCTGTTGCGACTGCGTCAGTCGGGAGCGAAGCGATGACGTCATCGCGCTGCTTGCTGGCTGGGCGAAGGTTTCGCGTGTCACCGTCTGATGGCAGTTCTCGTCGACAGCCAAGAGGCAAAAAGAACATACAGACATTGTATATACTAGAAGGTCTGGTAGTCAAGCCTAGTAAAAGAAATATTGAAAAAGAGGAATAAGGAGGGAACAGCTATAATAGAAGGGAAAAAAAGAAGAGAGAACTGAAGGACTGGAAAAAGATTCTCGGAAAATAAGGGCGAAAGAAAAACGAGACAATGGAAAAGAAAATGATAGAATAGCGACGAGACAAAGCATCGCGTTTATTATTTTTTTTTCTGTACATGAAAAATTAGCCCAGAAACCTCGACAGTCTTGGAAGCTTTTACGTGCGCCCTGCCCTCCCATGCACCTGCGTTGTTGTTCAATTCAATCGGCCAGGTAACCTGGCCGATTTCATGTCCTGCATATCGGAGGTATGGCGCAGTGGTGTCTGATGTTATTATATTCGGTCGAGGAGAAAAAAAAATGGGGTGAAGTGATGTAAGCGATCTTAAGAGCAAGATACAGTGGACAGACAGTGGGAAAGTGTGTAAGCAACCAAATGCGTAATTATCAGTGCTCGTTGTGTTTGATTAATTGGGTTGTCTATTAGTCCGTCCTTGCTCCGCCACATATGCTAAACACCTGATTTGTGAAGTCATGCATTTTAGCGCAATTAAAGTGAAACACAAAATAGCAGAGGATGGAACACCACGTCTGATAGGTACCGGCCGTCGTGTCCGGTCTTCTGGTCTTTTGTGCTTCGTTTTAATTGCTCTACAATGGCTTCACCATGTATTAACCAACTTTCCCAAGAACAATTCATGCTAAATACTTAATTATCTCAGTTGGCAGAGTGACTGGCCCGGAAAAGCTCTAGTGCGGAGTTTATCGCCGGACTAGGATGAAATCTTCAATCTTGAAGATTTCTTGTTATTTTTTTCGTCATGAACACGTACGGGTCGTTACGCAAAAAAAGAAGAAAAAAAAAAGAAAAGAAAAAGTTGAGCTTAGTGTAAATTGCAGATGGATGCCAAGTTTTCATCTACAATGTGACATGCACGCCTTATCCGGTTTCAATCGCAGGCGGCTTCTTCTTCGCGCAAAAGATGCGGATGACGAACGCGGTCACCATGCTGGACCCGTTCCAGGAGCTGTACGGCCGCTGGATGGGACTGCTGCTGTGCCTGCCGGCCGTGTGCGGCGAGATATTCTGGACGGCCGCCATGTTGGCCGCGCTGGGTGAGCAGCAATTAAGGAACGCGTGGTGATCGAGGGTCTGCAGACTCTGTACTCACTCATGTTGAACACTGTTAGACTCAGCATTTCAGAGTTGTAGCTTGTCCGTTTGCGTATTATACTTCACGGAACCCATGGCGATGATGTGCGGTTTTTATTTGCTAAAGGGCCGGGATACCGGATACACCGGGATACCGGATACACCGGGATACACCGGATACCGGAGACGTATACGTCCCCGGTATCCCGCAGCGCGCGCCATCCGGTCTCGGAGACCATGTACAGAACCTTGGCCTCGGGAATCGCGCCGCTGCTGCCGTCTACGTATCCAGATTCCATAAAGGTCGGAACCTTTAACGCGCTATATATATATATATATATATATATATATATATATATATATATATACAGGGTGTTTCAGCGAACACTTTAAAAATTCATTTAAGGTTGCCTGTGCAGATAGCCCAATTTTAATTAATGAGCTGACACATTTAATCACAATTAATGACACACACACACACACACACACACACACACACACACACACAACACACACACACACACACACACACACACACACACCACACACACACACACACACACACACACACACACACACACACACACACACACACACACACACACACACACACACACACACACACACACACACACACACACACACACACACACACACACACACACACACACACACACACACACACACACACACACACACACACACACACTACACACACACCACACACACACACACACACAACACACACACACACACACACACACACACACACACACACACACACACACACACACACACACACACACACACACACACACACACACACACACACACACACACACACACACACACACACACACACACACACACACACACACACACACACACACACACACACACACACACACACACACACACACACACACACACACACACACACACACACACACACACACACACACACACACACACACACACACACACACACACACACACACACACACAACACACACACACACACACACACACACACACACACACACACACACACACACACACACACACACACACACACACACACACACACACACACACACACACACACACACACACACACACACACACACACACACACACCACACACACACACACACACACACACACACACACACACACACACACACACACACACACACACACACACACCACACACAACACACACACACACACACACACACACACACACACACACACACACATGTTCCATCGTTTCACCATCTTCACCGCAGAAAAAAAAGCACGTGCTTCTTCTGCCTTGGTGTACCTCGCTTTATAACTACGGGTTCTAAGGCATCCTAATTTCGCTTCGAAAAGTAAAGAGGTTCCGTTTGAGTTATCATCATGAGATTGCCTCAGCCTCTGTGACTCTCTCGCAACACGTTTACTTTCTTTCGTATTCCTCAGTACTTCTTCAAAATCAACTTTACTCTTTGCTTCCCTCACTTCAAAACTTGTCCAGCCCATATCACCCTGCACAGCTTTCCAGTGACCTTTGGCGTCCCAGTGACCTTTGGTTGCCATCGCGTCCTGATTGTATACCCTTGACTACCGCATTTCCAAAAGTCAGTCCTGGAACCATTTCACCTTTCTATATACCCCGGAGCACCTCGAACCTACATATTGTATGCCCATAGTGCTCCGTGTGTCATTATGGCCGAATTTCTCTTCCCCTTTGCTATTATTTTGTTTTTGTTTTTTCCTGTTTCCATACATATATCGCGTTCGTTTATCCATACACCAAGGTATTTGTATTCTTTTACCCGAAGTACTTCCTGGCCCTGTGTTGACACTGTTTGCGCACTGTTTTCATTGAATACCATAACAGCGAATTTTCTAACGCTAAATTTCAATCCTAAATTCTCATATTCCTGTACCCAAATATTAGCCAGACGTTGCATATAACTTTGACGGTTACCAAGCCACACAATGTCGTGCGCATAAAACAAACGCGGGATGTGCCGCTCTGCTGTTGCGCCCGCCTGTTTGTATGAGAGAATAAACTCTTATGTAGATTCCTTCTATAGCGCTCTTTCCATCGTTACCATGTATACATCATAAACAGCAGCGGGGATAAAGGACACCCCTGTCTCAGTCCCTTGGTGATATCAACTGTATTTGTAAACTGTATGTATAAACTGTATAAACTATATGTATGAAAATGTAAACTGTATTTTCCAGCTGTATGCAGTCGTATACAGTAGCATACGACTGCATATGAGTGTATACGTCTGCATATAGTCGTTTACAAAAGCTGTATAAAGTCGTTGCCTAAGCCTTCCCCCGCCAAAGTTTTGCTGTCTACGTTGTCATACTCTCCGGTAATGCCTAAAGAAAGCCACATGTAACGGTCCGCTTTCTTCTCTGCATATTTCAATACAGTGAGTAAGAGCAAATACGTTACCGTTCAGACGCCTACCGATTCTGAAGCCATTCTGAAGTTATCCCAGTATGCCATTATGCTCTGCCCATGCTTGCAGTTTTAATTTAATCGCCTGCATTGCTAACCAGTATACTATACTGATCTAATGTCAACGGTCTATATGAGTGAATTGCATTTTCCCCTACCTTTAAAAATTAAATTCATTCTACTGAATACGGAAAGGTGGAACCATGTGTCACCGCTATTGTAAAATGCGGCTCTAATCGGCAATTTATTTACGACGCGCCACCGCAGACGAACGCGCACTTGGTTTCTATTGTGGTCGAAAAGGCAAGTAACGGTGGCAAACGTTCGTATTAAACTGAACCCTCTCTTCGATATACTATCTTTGTGACAAATAGGAGCGCCAATAAGATATCGATTAGCTGGAAGTATCATGCATACCTGGCGCTCCTATTTTATGCAACACTCAGTATACTTGAGCGCATGCGCATGTATAGTCCTTGGATTACGCCGACAGTATTCGCGAAACTTAAAAAAAAATATCGAAGGCTTGGTCTTCAATTCGTGGCTGACTATTGTGAGGTGTGCGCGCTATTGCATGACCTGTGTGTGACACTGCTTAATGGTATACGTTACCGCACGTGTGCGGCGCTGCAGGTGACACGGCGGGCGCCATGCTGGAAGTAGACTCGGGCCTCTTCATCGTCATTGCCGCGATGATCATATTCTTTTACACCGCGCTGGGAGGCCGATACTCGGTCGCCTACACCGACGTCTTCCAGTTATGCACCACGGTGTTATTCCTGGTAAAGAGCCTGTCTTTTTTTGGGGCGTTGATACGACAAAGGCATAGTAGACCATATGAGGTCGAGTCGTTCGCGGTAATCAATCAATGGGATAACCTTGAAAGAGTACTCCGAACGAAAGTCATTGCAAGGCAGAGAATACGCCGTTAGAAGCGTGCGTGTATATAGTTATGGAAGATTTTTAACGCTCATAAGATACGGAAACTATACTTAGGTAAACATGTAAAAAGAAGAAATGCTCCAATGACCGCTGACACGATTTGACATGCGTGCCGTAATTTCGACTGGTGCCGCAGTGGGTGTGCGTGCCGTACGTTCTGAAAAGCCCCGCCGTGGGAACTGTGACGGGTCCCGAGACCGACTGGGTCGGACTGGCTCCGGAGTCGAACGCCGGCCAGCTGTTCGACAACTTTCTCATGACCGCCCTCGGAGGCATCCCGTGGCAGGTGGGTACAAGGTGGACGCCAAGGGGGAAGTCCTACTAGATGTGACTGCAAAGTCAGCGGCAAGTCGGAGATGCAGGAAAGGTTGTCCGGGTTGTCGAGGAACAACGAGTAAATTCGTTCCTTGTGCTGCCTGATTATCTTCTCTTGTGTCAGTCTCTGCACGCTTTGCCTTCCTTCACGATGGATAATGAGTACTTCATATACGTCGATAAACAAGAACATTAAGAAGAGAGGGACGGGTAGACATGAGCTTGAACAAGAACTTGAACAACTTGGAATTTTTGGTGAGTGGTGAGCATGTGAAGCGAACGTATATTCTGTGCACAATATGTAGCCAGGTTTACGTTAATAAAAGATCAGGGCCAGTATTCACTAAACGTGCTTACGTTAGTATATTACGTAAGAGTAACCACGGTCCAATAGTGACAGTGAGCACATTATTCATGAAGGCCACCGACCAATCAGAAAGAGTTCTTACGAATAAAAACGTTTGTGAATTCGGCCTCAGAAGATCGGTCGGTGCGCGCTCGGTCGGTGACGCGACCTCCGGAGCCTCGGAGCAGATTGCCCTTCGGCTACCTACGCTTTTGCTCTTCGGCAAGAATGGCGCGAATCGCGCACGTTCAACGAGCAGCCCGAAAGACCAACTATAAGTTCTGTTTGAAATCAGTAATACAGTTTTGTCATCTTTTGTTGCGATATCAATTATACGGACACTCCAGGCGCATTTCCGCCGTCGACGTCGCCGTGATGTTCCGTATAAAGCTCAAGTTGCGCTTACACCATGGCCGCGCACCGTACGCTGCAGCTGCGGGTGAAAGCGTACGAAGGTGAGTCGAGGAGGGTGGCTAGATCTCTCGCAGGCAAAGGAAGAAGGCGAGGTGGAAGCGCACCATCTTCCTCAGCGCGAAAAGCACCGGGAGGTTATAGTATGGCGCGGCTGAGCGCTTGAAAGTGATCTGCGATCACGATTGCTTCGTGTGCGTTGTGTACTCGCCGCTTAGTTCGCGCTGAAGCGAGAGGCAGCACGAAGGTCAATTCGCTTGCTGCTTCTGCCGGTCTTCTTCACGCCAGCGTTTTGAAAGCAAGTGTCCGCGCTCGTCGGTTGAGTAGAGTTTGTTTGCCTGTGCACCCAAACAAACACCACTATGCTTGTTGATTTAGTTAGTAAGCGAACGTTTACGACCAAGCAATCGATGCTTTGCGTTTCGGGCGGAAGTGCGACTTTTTTAAACGAACCGTTTCTGTGTTTTTCTCTGGCCTATTTGCTAATGACATTACAGAGATGTTCACTGGGCAATATCGAAACAGAAACAATAATTGCCTCCGCTCACAGGCAATTATTTCCCGGAAAATAAAGGCATAAACAGAATTTTCAAATAACACTAGACGGTATAAATGAATTTAGCAGCTGTCTTTAGCACACCTTCAAACCTCACAATTTTGGCATAATGGTCTTGCCCGTGCAGGTCTATTTTCAATGCATTCTGGGCTGCAAGAGCCGACTTCGCCGCCGAGGTGCTTTCGTATGTGGCCGCCCTAGGATGCATCGTCATGGCGGTCCCGCCGATGATCATCGGAGCAGCAGCTAAGACCACAAGTACGTATACTCACTGCTGAGAGCAGACAGCGAGGGATGATTACCGCAGTGGCTGTTTCGTGCATACTTCGTGTTCTTTGTCCCGTTTTTAGCGCGGTTAATAGCACAATTACACGTTAGGAATGAGTGTTGCAATTTATTGATCTGCCAGATATAGTTATGACTCAAGACTGGAAAACGGGTCGCCGATTCACTGATCCGGTGAATCAGTAATAGCTATAATAGTTATAATAGCTATAATAGTAATAGTTAAGCTAAAAGGTGTGCGCATGCAGCGGCGCTGATGATGCGCTTGACGCAGAATCGAGGAAATGGGGATAACTATAGCGCGAAGGGTGTGTCTGCATGCGGTGGCGTTTACTTGGGTTGCCATGAGGCCCAATCAGTAGCGCACCCGGGATCTCTGCAATGGGGGTGGAGCAAGCACTTTGCATAATATGCAATTTCCTTGCTTTGGCCAGAGGAATCCAACAGGAAATAAAATGCCTAATAATTACAATAGTGACACCAAGGATGGTAACGATGTTTATTTCTTCAGTGTTTTTGTTAATCGGGCAAATTCGACCTCAAGCCGCCTCCTGAATTCTAATGTCAATGTGAACAGAGCGCTGAAGGAACACGTTGGACTGGTGGGGCTGGACGCGTAGGGGGGGGGGGGGGGGGTACAACACCCGAACCCCTCCCCCACCCCCGGTCGGTGCGCCACTGGGCCCGATTGCTGCTTTTTATATCGCAAGTATATATACGTATTCCGGCAAAAGGACATCCAGAATTCGTTAAGAATGCGCTTTGTAGCATATTATCGAAAAATATGGCATGATGTAAGCATTCTAGCGGCAGAAATATCAATATGGTAGCGATGCGCCGTAAATACAGAAAGTGCAATTGTTGCAAGGCACGTCTTCGGCTGGTCATTTTCAAGCAGTCTAGAACAGTATAGAATGCGGCCGCATATTCGACATGGTTGAAAAAGAGCGCTCGCAACGTGTTCGGTTGGTTCCACCTGCGCGATCGGCTCCGGTTGAGGGCATTCGGAGGTGCCCCGACTGTTCCATCCGATCGGCTTAGCGATCTTCCATAGAAGCCAATACGTTCGAAACATGGCGGCATATCGGCGGTTCATGGGGCTTAGCGCCATCTGTGTGAGGAGGAAACATTTCCGGCGGGAGAAAAATAATTAAAAATCCGTTGTTAACAGAAGTGACGTCATTTTTTTCTCATAGGCGCGAAATTTGTTTTCGGAGGCGTGTCATTAGAGCTGTATATTCAAATGCCCCGCCATTCGTCTTGATGGGCGTTCTGAGCTTTCAGCACAGAAAGCCATGAAGGTCAGCCGTAAGGGTGTCGAAATCTCATCGCTGCACAGAACATACTTTCTTTGGAGGCCGACGAACGCTTTGGGCGTAGATTGCGTAGAGTGCTCATCATTTCGTCGGACGCCAAGCCCGTCGGCCAGCGCTGTCGCACGAAAACAACTAAAGTAAATAAGTATCTGACGGTCGCAAACTCACTACTTTTGGCTGCACAGGTTAAGAAACAATACAACTACCCGCGTCACCTAATTCAGACAAACGTCGACATGTAAAACAACACAACATGTGAGGGGGGCGTATTGTAACAGGTGAACTTTACAAGCGCGCCTTTCCACGCACTCGAATTGCATTGCATTGCAAGTGATAGCGGCGTCAACGCCCGCCGCTATCGATGGGCGCTCTCACGGTGGGCGCTGAAAAAAGGTATTTATTAAAAATGAACATGTAAAATAGAGTTGTATCTTCTTTTCTCGCCATGCGTATATAAAATGGATTAGGAATTTTATTTTCGTTGAATGAATCTGAATGAAAAACGTTGAAACGTTTTTTTTTTTTCTGTCCCAGTGTTTATTCCATCCAAACATAGTCGCGCTTCAATCACTGCTCCCATAACCACCCTTGCTGATGTCGGTGACAATTGGTTCTGAACCGCTTTTCGCCCGAAGCTTCGCGATCTATGTGGATCGACCTTGCACATGCATTAAATTTAGGCTACGTGTACCGGAGTGGGCCGACTCACTTTCTCGCACCAAGAAACGATTTTCTCGCAAGCGTGCTGCGCAGCATTCAGAATTGCTGTTTCTTACTTAATGTGAAGCTATCCACGAACATCACGCGCGAAGTGAAGAACACAAAAAAGCTCTCTGCGCCGAACAGCACAATGCGAAAAATCTCAACTTACGGCTGAAGTGACAAATACATAAGCAATTTGCAAAGTAATGAAGGCAAAAAAAATGTCACAGTTTCGCCCGAAAGGCGAAGCATCGATTGCGATAGCAAATTAGTAGAGAGCTATTCGGAGTAGGGATAGTAGTTTTATCGGCTGCATAAACTTGGACACATTGGCTTACTAACTGAATTAACAATCGTGGTGTCAGCGCGCACAAGCAAACATGAATAGATCACACTGAATGACCGCAGCCAACGACTCTCAAAACGCTGGCAGCAAGCGCAGGTTCGCGCGGCCTATCTCTTCAACGGAAACTGAGCGGCGAATGCGCAGCGCATACAAAGGTCAGAGCCGTGTGGAGATAAGAGACGGTGCGGGCGACCGGCACCGCCGGGCAAAGTGCAGAGGAGAAGTTGTTGGCAGAGGAGAAGCTGCGCCCCCCCCCCCTCCCCGCCTCTTCCCATTTCTTGTTTTCGCGTGGGACATTGAGTGGCAAGATACGACTTTGGTGCCGGAGCACAGCGCCGCCACGCCTCCCTCCCTCCCATACCCCCACGGCCTTTCGCGCGATGGTCGCGTTTGCTTTCCGCCGTGCGTTCGCTCTCTGTGATAGCGCGCGGGGGAGTTCGTCCTCCGTGATAGCGCGCGGCGACGATTTTATCGCCCTTGGAATCTATACGGAACCTCACGGCGACGGCGACGACGACGGCAGAAATCCGGTTGAAGTGTCCATATAATTGCTATCGCAATAAAACGAACGGAATGAAGGCGTTCTTACCAAGCAGCAGCCAAGCAGACAGACGTTCAGGCAGACGAACCCAGCGACGACCACGGAGACGTTATCGCACATCTTTTATAGAGTCGCCTTGCCTGGGCATACCATGGCCGATATTTTGTAGAGATGCATTATGCTTTATTCTATATTAGTCTTATCATCCACCGCTCACGGCCGGCTGATCCCGTTGATAACGTATACAGCCACATAGGCAAGTAGACGTATAGTACACGAGAAAAGTTACTACAGTAGATAACAAGTACGCGCGTTCCCTTGGAGACAGGGAGTGTTATATTACCCTCTAGCTGGCGGCACGATCAGCTACAGAAGATATTATTATACCTCAGCCGCTTTTAGGTTGGAGTGGCCGTATGTGAGAGCGAATGTAGAGTGTGTATTTGTCGTTGGAGCCAATAACTGCGCTCATGCCACGAAGACATTAATTTAGATAACCTCCGTAGTTTTTACGGTTACCTACGCAAATTACTTCGCACCCTTATTTGAGTCTTAGTTATTTCGCAAAAAAAAATATACATCGTCGTTAAGCAGTTTTGTCCCGTGCGTGAGCCTGTTATCGCAGTGCTTCTTTTGTGTGCACTGAGAAAAAAGTAACTGATCATTATTCATTAAAAAAAAAAAAAGCACCACCCAAGCCCTCCGTACAGATGGTTAGCCAGCGAAGCTGAATCGTGTGACCCCGGTGTTTAGCAGTGGGTTAATCCCGACGCTGTATTGAAGCGTTTCTCAATTATTAAATGCGAAGCATTTCTTGGCAAACATTTCCTACTTTGACAGTATCTATCTATCTATCTATCTATCTATCTATCTATCTATCTATCTATCTATCTATCTATCTATCTATCTATCTATCTATCTATCTATCTATCTATCTATCTATCTATCTATCTATCTATCTATCTATCTATCTATCTATCTAGCCGCCTACGTCTTTGTGCTCTCATGGTCGTTTCGTTAACTTGGTATGTACCAAAATTGGCATACTATGACAAGAGTATATGACGAACGTAAATGATATGTCATGACATGAATCTCATGACATGCGTGTCATGTAGGTCATAAAACAGCCGATTACGTCTTGGTGATCTCATGGTCTGCAAAAGGATGGATAGTTGGGCGAGTTGGTACGGTAACATATTCTTGGTATAAGCGCGAAGAAGACACGACGGTGGCGGAAGAAGACAGGACGAGCGCTCGTCCTGTCTTCTTCCGCCACCGTCCGTGTTTTCTTCGCGCTTATACCAAGAAGATCTCATGGTCGTTTCATTAACTTGGTAGGTACCAAAACTGATATTGTATGACAGGAGTGTATGACGAACACTAATGATATATCATGACATAAATGTAATGACATGAGTGTCATGTAGGTCATGACAATGACCCAGCGAAAAATATAAACACAAAAACCACTGAAATGGGTTCGTACGTGGGTATTAAGTGAAGGAAACGCTAATGGATGCTGGTAGAAGTCATAGTCATGAGCATGACTAAGCAAAAATGATGACTCAGCAAAAAAGATTAACACTCAAAAACCACTGGAATGGGTTCGGACGTGAGTACTAAGTGAAGGAAACTTCACTTAATGATGATGGTAGAAGTCTCATGGCCATGACTGAGCAAAAATGACAGTGACTCAGTGAAAACATATTAACACTCAAAAACCACTGAAATGGGTTCGGACATGGGTTTAAGGAAACACTAAAGGATGGTGGTTGAAGTCATAGTCATGAGGATGACTGAGCAAAAATGACAATGACTTAGGGAAAAAAGATTAACACTCAAAAACGAATGGAATTGGTTCAGATGTGGTACTAAGTGAAGGAAAAGGCTAAAGAATTGTGGTCGACGTCATAGTCATGAGCATGACTAAGGCTAACGCCTTAAGGTGTCTTAGGTGTAGCTGAAGGGACTCCTGAGGACTGACGACATGAATGTCATGACATGCGTGTGATGTAGGTCATGAAATAGCCGCCTACGTCTTGGGGCTCTCATGGTCACTCGGTTAACTTGGTAGGCTCCCCAGACACTGCTTCGCATAACATCGATTCCCACACGGCGTGGGATCTGCCGGCATTATTTGGTTACATGTTTGTCTTTCTAGTGGAACTCTAGCGCCAATGGCGGGCGGATGCTGATGCGGATGCGGCTTACCAAGCGTCTCCTCGCGGTATTTTTTTTCTCAGTATTGTCGAGTAATAATTTACTAGCACAGCTCAAATAATTTTTCTGTTTAGTCTCCCATCAAGGAGCTTGCAGGTAGCAAATTCTAGGCCAGCCAGCTCGCCACTTTATTTACGCGTGCATGCATGCATGCTTCTCTATGGCGCAGACTTCACGGCGGCGGGCTACCCGGGCCCTTGGCAGCTGCGCGACAAGTCCAGCGTGCTGCCGCAGTCGATCCGCTACCTGACTCCGGCCGTGGTCTCCGTCATGGGCATGCTGGGCATCACGGCGGCCGTCATGTCGTCCGCCGACTCGTCCATGTTCAGCGCCGCCGCCATGGTCACCAAGAACGTCTACCACGTGCTCATACGGCCGGGCGTGCGTTGCTACAATTCTACACCTCTGCGCCACGTACCCGCTCGTGTCTTTCTTTCAATCAGTCAATCAAACAATCAATCGATCATTCAATCCCTTTATTAGCAACCGTCGTGCATATGGAAGCTGCACTACGCTGCACACGCTAGCACAACGCGAAAGACGAAGCACGTAACTGACACACTAATACAACGCGCAAGACAAAGCACGTAACTGAATCGTCACCGAGTCAAATCAGCGCGTACAGCGCGTCGTAATTGCAGCCTCCGCGATCAACTTCAGAAACATTTTCAGAGCTAATTGCGGAGGCCACGCTCCGCTGTGCTGAGTACGGTGAACGCCACCTAGGTGGCGTTGGTAGTGCTTCTTGATGCCAGCGTCCCTTCGAATGCTGGCATCGAGGCGTCGTAGTGCTGAGACCACCGAAGCGTTCACTGTCGGTGCGCGTTAGTGTCATAATGCAGTACTTCTCTTTTCTGCTCGTAGGCGGCGGCACCGCCCCGAGCAAGAGCGCGGGTACACGGAGGAGTGTTAGATACATAAGGCGCGTCTGTATAGCTCTCTGCAAATGCGTTTGTGGCGCAATGGGTTAAACGCTCGGCGATCTATCGTCGCAAAAGACATTGTCCCGCCGAAAGCAAGACACCAGTTCAATACAGAACTGCGTGTACGTATACATTCGGAACGCAAATTATGCAGATCCAGCGCACGTTAGAATTTACATGAAGCGGTTAATTAAATGGTACACAACGAAACGCGATTATTACAGTCGCGTTTATTTTCATCTTATTCAACGTGAAGTCCCATGCAGCGCTTATGCACTACACCGTACCAAATTAAGCTATGTCAAAATACAAATCCCATAAAAGCAAATGTAAAAAAAAATGATTGATCCCTCTTTCATAGGAATCCGTAGGACACGAAAGTGAAACGTGTTTTCACAGAAGCTGTTGCATGTTTGCTTCATGAACTCACGGACCGTTGCGCCGAACGGCGCACGATTTGCGGAACGGCGACCGTGTTGCATGTTTGCTTGGCGCGCGATGTCCTGTTGGCGAACGGAGTTGAATCCTGCCGTCGGACACTTTTAATAATGTTTGTTTTATTATTTATTACACAGTAATTCGTTGAACATGACGAGTTTCTGAAGTCACGAAGCCGTTTACACTTGGTTTTTAATGCTAAGGCTACACCGCACTGGAGTGTCCGCAGCGCTGTGACTACCGAAGCGCTCCCTGTCGGCGCTCGTTAGTGTCACGATGCAGTACTTCGCTTCACTGCTCCTCGATGGCGGCGCCGGTGCTGACGTTCACCTCAGTTTGGTCCGTTGCCGGAAATCAGTCGTGAAACCCGGGATGAAACACTTTCGTGTTAAAAAAATCGAAGCAGGGCCAAAACAATGTAGCGATTCTTCTCGTTGGATTACCTGACCGCAGTGACTGACAGTAGCTACGGCGTTCTGAGCACGAGGTTGCCGGTTGGGTTGCACGAACGCTGCGGCCGCATTCTGATTGTGAAGAAACGCCAAAACGTTTGTGTATCGTGCATTGGACGCAGGTTAAAGAACACCAATGTACCGCATCTTCGCTCGATTCTATTCCTTAATTTCTTATCATCCACTGCTCACGACCAGGACATTCTAGTGATAACGTATAGGTGGTGGGCTGGTGGTAACCTAATGAAGCGCGAAAAAACAAAACTATAACCTTTTCATTATTTTGACCTACTTTCAACAGTTACCAAAGTCCGCTTTTCTATCTTTATTTTCTGTTATTATACCGGCTCGGCGGTTTAATAGCAGCAGGCTAGCAGCTTTGTAATGACAACATTTCTGATTTTATCGTGTGTCTCATATGCTGGAATCGGATACGAGCTGCAGCTTCTTTTTAAACAAATAACTTGGGTGTCAGTAAACTAGGTTGCGCAATAAAAGTGGAAAGTTACCTATAGCCCGCGCGGAAATGGGGAATCGGCTCCCGCCCATCGAACCGTTTTTTTTTGTTTTTTTTTTGGGGGGGGGGTCGATACAAAAGTTAGTACTCTTTAAAATCCTTTAAAATTTATCCGGGGCTGGACGCAATCGAAACCGCGTAAATCGGATTCCTCAAGTACAGCAGCTCGATGCTTGTGCGCGCTGCACCATGAATGACCGCAGGGTTGGAGGGGACTGATCGCACGCACTGGCGCGCCACGTATCTTGGAGGCCACACCCGTGCATCGCGGTTGTGCCGCTAGATGGCGCTGCGTTTCCAGAAGGAAGCGCGAGGGAGGAGCCCGGCTGCAGTGCAAGCGTCATATATGACGAGTTTCAGCTATTCGCTTACTTGGATAGCCATCGTACTTGGATACTGGATAGCCATTGTAAATGAGTTATGCTCGAATTTTTGACCCACTGTCATCTCCCTTTACCTTATTATTTCTACATTGCGCTTAAAAGCACACTTAATTTCCCGTGTGCTTTCTTTGGCCGCATCGTCTGTTGACTACATGTGGTTGTAGTTACACAATACCGAGCTCCTCGGTTCCCGTTATGCTGTTCGTGCGTCTGCAGTTTGAATTGGCGATCCGTCCAGTCGTGTGAATCCAGCTATAGACATCGCGTGTTCAAGCTTTCCATGCTGACACAGCTTACATAATAAATTTGGAATTTAGTGGCGCAGAAACCGGAACTATTATAATGCGCCAAACGCAATGGCTACATAACCTAGCAAGCGAGTAGAGTATAGTTTGTAGAAGACGGTACGCGCTCACGATGCCTTCTAGCCAACGTTGATCTCGAACCAAGAGTTTCCACGTTGTGCACATACATAGTACACCCAGGGTACCACAACACTTTTCGCCTAGATGGACCCTAGTACAAACCTTCATGCCATAAGGCATCTGGAGCATGTCAGATGCGTTCTAACGCTGCCGTGGGTCAGGCAACGCTTCGCTTACCAAGATCAAGAATGGCATGAAACGGGCACGCGTCAGTTGCCGTTTAGTGTCGTCTCATCTCCATCGAAGTCCAAGCGGCTGGCGTCGGCAGCATGCGTAGGAAGCTGAAACAGCCTCGGCGCCACATGGCCACTGCACAGAGTTCATGCAAGTCGCCTTCTGAACTATGTGGCGTTCCTTCTTTGCGCAGGCGTCCGAGACGGAGGTGGCCGTGATTCTGCGCATCGCGGTCTGCGTGATCGGCGCCTCGGCCACCTACCTGGCGCTGTCGGTGGAGTCGGTGTTCGGGCTGTGGACACTGTGCTCGGACGTGGTGTACGTGCTGCTCTTCCCGCAGTTCGTGTGCATCTTCTACCTCAAGGGCACCAACACCTACGGCTCCATCATTGGTAAGAGACGGTAAAAAACTTTATAGAGGCCTCTGTAAAACTGCATGCGTGGTCCTCCGAGATTGCGCGCAAATCTCAGAAGCCATGCTGCATTTACCGCATATGCCGCCATGACCGTGAGTGGCGCTGGCTAACACTCGTTTCTGCAACAGGACGAAACACACATAGAGTTAATATACTGACTCTAGAGGACAAGCTGCCCATAGGGCCCATGCACTAAAATCGGTCACCGCAAGAGCGCCGCCATTATGATACGCTGACGTTGCCAGCTCCTGAAACGCTTGCTAGACTTGGCGATATAGTAATCAGTTTTAATCTGGCAACCTATAGCTTGTAGTGTGTGTGCAGCCGTGTGCGCGTGGGTGTGTGAGAGCCGTGCAGCTGGCATTTACGCAACCCAAGGATGATCCTGTTAAAATTTCCGGCGGTATGTGGTTTTCAACGGTCACGCACTAGCGAAAATACCGTATAGCTGTTAAGGCTTCCCTGTTTGCTGTCGCAGGTGTCACTTGACGAGCAGTAGGTTAAAAAAATGCTGTACTGTGATGCTTCTCGAACGATTGCGATGAATCACGAGAGCTGTCTACTCGCGTGATGTCCTGAACAAGTCAGACACGTTTACTTACGTGTGAAGGGAAATCCCAGAGCCCTTTGGAGCTTTAGTCTTGCACAAAAAGCACGACGGTGCCATCGCGTCAACCGATGTCGTCGCGCGATCACATGTCAGAGCTAAACTATACCAAACGAAACCACAGAACACCCATAACGAAACTACCACGCATCCGAAAACACAAATAACAAATATCCGAAACCGAAACTCGCGTTATTGAATGAATGAGTACATCGTTAATTGCATAAATTACGTTAACAATCGCTTCTTGTAAGCTTAATATTCACACATCCCCTTCATAAAGCCATCAGGTATTCGTTTTATTGCGATAGCAGTTATATGGACACTTCAACGGGATTTCTGCCGTCGGCGTCGTCGTCGCCGTCGCCGTCAGGTTCCGTATAGATTCCAAGGGCGATAAAATCGTCGCCGCGCGCCGTACGAGTAAGCGCGCGGGGGACGCACGCTATCACGGAGAGCCAACGCCAAGCGGGAAGCCAGCGCCGGAGGGAGCGGGGGGGGGGGGGGGGGGGCACACTTCTACTCTGCCAACAACCGCGCTCATCGCTCGTTCGCACCGTCGCTTATCTCCACACGGCTCTGACCTTTATGCGCCGTGCATTCGCCGCTCAGTTTCCGTTGAAGCGATAGACCGCACGTACCTTCGCCCGTTGCTGGGGCGTATGCGCTTGCTGCCAGCGTTCTGATAGTCGTTGTCTGCAGTCATTCAGTGTGATATATTCATGTTTGTTTGTGCGCGCTCACACCACGCTTGTTCAATCAGTTAGTAATAGTCGGGCCATATTTTCCAACGCACGCTACACATGCAATGCTGCCCGGGTCGGCAGTGCAGCGCTACAGGTATGTATGTCCCTTCGCACGCGCTGCCCACGGGAAGCGCTTCTCATCAACACCACCGTTTCACACGCGCCATCTCGTGGTCATCGAGTCTCTCTTCATGTCGGTCTACTTACGCCGCAGCACACCTGCTTACTTAATCAGCTCATGTTTACTACAATTCATAGTGCTACCAAAGCCGCTCACCTTACTTCGTATGACATTGCTGTGTTGCTATCGCATTCATTGCTTCGCCCTTAGGGCGAAACTGTGACATTTTTTTATTACACAGCATAAGGCGACCTATACTTGTTTTCATCCCTCAAAAATAATTGCGCTGGCCACATTGCCGAGTTACAAGATGGCGTTGACAAGATGGCGGCGCTCTAGCGGTCCCCCTTTTTTGGCCCAGCTTTGCCTCTAGAGTCAGTTATATTAACTCTATGGAAACACATGCCTGCTGCAACAAAACTCCCGAGACAACTCAGCAAATTGTAATGGAATGGCAAAATATTCACCCAGCCAGCACCGTATAGAAGCGCTGCGATTTAAAGCTGATGCTTATCTCAACTACTGACCAGCGGTCGAGATAAGCAAGAGCCATTTAAAATATCAGTGAAAAAAAAAAGAAAGCTCGGAAGAGATGAAGCTGGGGCCAGGCATAGGTAACTGTACTTTAGAGATAGCTGTTTTAATCAAGAGAGAGAATATGAACTAGAGATAAGCAAAATACTAGACCTTAATCGATGCAGTAAAACCTGATGAGCTTAGGCAGGCTAGGTGACTATTTGTCGCCACCCCGTAGATACGGAATGCCTACAGAAATCATCATCATAAGGTGGCTAACACTTGCTAGCTAAACGCCGGTGTATGTCTTTTCTTTCAGCGTCCGTGTAAAGTTGCGCTGTCTTCCCTCGTGCATCTGTACCAACTCGCCCAAATGACGCCTCAATCTTTGCCACTGAGATTGCTATCTTAGTAGAAACGTAGTGAAGAACGCGGAGCCGACGACGGTAAACTTTTACAGTGGTTGGTGGTTTTTGAACGTTCTCTTTAATTACTAGTATCTTCTCCGAACAGGGGCACGATTTAGCTAGACCACATTTCATCAGCATATATACGAGAGCGGTGCGACAAGATCCCATGATGCACAAAGACAGGAGTACGACAGTACCGGAACAGCGATTCCACAAAGCAGCGTTCCCTTAATTGTATAAGTGTGGTACCAATCATTTGGAATGTGCTATCGCCTCGCCGCATCGCTGCTCAGTTCACCGATTGGCCGCACTCGGTCATCTACGCCACTGTTTGCCTCAGGACGAAAATTTCAAAATTTCAAAAACTAAAATAAAAAAGGTAAGAAAGGAATGGCTCCGAGATTCAAAAGCGCTCGCTCACCGCCCCAATCTCAGAGGCCATGGATCGACATCACGGGTCGTTTGTGTCGGCCTCTCGCAGCGTTCGTGCTGGGTGCCATCTCGCGTTGGTTGTGCGGCGAGCCGTCGGTGAGCCTGACGACGTCGGTACGTGCGCCAGTGAACGACCCCCAGCGAGGCCAGCCGTTTCCTTTCCGGCTGGCCTGCATGGTGCTAGGCATGGCCGCGCTCGTCATCGGCTCACTGGTATCCGCCATGGCGTTCGAGAAGCAGTGGCTGCCGCCACACTACGACGTATTCGGCTGCTTCCGCACGCCCCAACCCGGAGAGTGCTCAAGCCGACGCGACGGCAAGCTTTGGACCAGACCAGTACGTATAGCAAGTAACAAGCAATCCAGTTTTACAATTAACGGCCAACTCTTTATGCCGCGTAATAGCTGGTACATTCTTTATTTCTTTCGAACATGGCTGTGCGAATTCTATCAGTCGCAAGTTGTCGATCCTAAAGTACGTCCCTATTGAATGTGTACTCGAACATGGTTCTGCCTCGGTCTTCAGTGAAACTAATACAACGTTTCATATAGCACCGCACAAATTGATGTATATCTAGCTGTGACATCAGTTCCGAAACTTTTGGCGGGGCGCATTGCTGCACATCGGAGATCTCAGAGGCCCGCTCTTGCACTTATGAGTGTGCTGTATGTCACCGCGATCCAAGTCATATACATTTCAGACGGCCGAGCAGAAAGGCGTTTACGCGGCAGATCGTCGTCGTGGTTGCGGTTCGAGGTGAAGTAAATAAAGGGTCGAGGTGAAGTAAAAGCACGGCGAAAGAAACGTGACGTAGCTACCCGATGTACCTTATGTGCTGATAGAAAGGCGTTTACGCGGCAGTTCGTCGTCGTGGTTGCGGTTCGAGGTGAAGTAAATAAAGGGTCGAGGTGAAGTAAAAGCACGGCGAAAGAAACGTGACGTAGCTACCCGATGTACCTTATGTGCTGATAGACATCATTTATGCCGCAGTGCTATTTTTTGAAGCCCAAGTATTTTTATTTTCAAACGCATTCGACCACGTCTTAAGTTCCTATAAAACGAGATCATTGGGGCAACTTCGTGAGATATTAATATTTTATTATTATTATTATTATTATTATTATTATTATTATTATTATTATTATTATTATTATTATTATTATTATTATTATTATTATTATTATTATTATTATTATTATTATTTGCAATGTAATCTCATATTCTTTTCCTATTTTTGTTATTTCTGAAACTTGGCAGTGTGGTGACATTTCGTCTTCAGACTTCTTTCCACCGCACTACAACGTCTTCCGCAGTGACCGGCACTTCAGTGGATCCCAACAAAAAGGTGGTGGCGTACTGATCGCAGTTGACAATTCACTGAGATGTGTACGGCGCATCGATATAGAAAGTGTACGGGAGTCGATATGGCTAGAAGTCAGCCTATCCCGATGTGAAAAATTGGTGATTGGATCGTTCTATGTACAGCCGAATATTTCCCCTGTTTTGTATGATGAGGTCATCTCTTCCATTGAAAGTGTAAAATCCTCCCATAGTAAGCACAAAGTAATTCTTCTTGGTGATCTTAATACAGCAGGTATTGATTGGTACACACTTAGATATTCTCATTATAATTATTACACAGAGAAGAAATGCAGCCTGTTGTTGGACTTTCTGTCCTTCTGTTCCCTTCAGCAGCATAACTTGATCGCCAATTCCTGTGGCAACGTCTTAGATCTTTGCATCTCGAATGCTCAAGTTTTAGATGGCTCTCGTTCCTAAATTTTCCTTGTGCGTATACCGATAAGTTTCATCCGCCACTAAAGATAACTGCCTCTGTGTCAGCACTGAGGCAGAGCTCCTCCAGTGGCGTAAATGAATCCCCACGCTTTGCTTTCAAGCGTGGTGATTATCTTGGTTTATATAATTTCTTGTCCACCGCCGACTGGTCACTGGTTACAGACAAAATCAATGTTAATGACCAAGTAGATCAGTTTACGGAGCTTGTTTTGAGCAGTATGTGCAAATACATTCCCCAGTACAGGCCTAAACGCTCTAGATATCCTCACTGGTTTTCGTCTGAACTCATAATTGCCCTAAAGCATAAAGATCGCAGCACACCGAAAATCTAGAATTCTGCTGCCTAATAAGTGCACAGAAGAATTACGCTTTTTTTCGGGCTCTCTGTAAACGTCTCTATAAGTGGGATCAAGACTCATATATGGCATTCTTGGAAAAGAGCGCCTCCGATCGGCCGGCGGAATTTTGGAAGTATATCCGTAAGCGCTCCAATAAACGTGGAGAGGGTTTTCGATTACTTGACTTTAGAGGGGCAGAAGTCCAAGCAGTCGCGGATTGTTTTGTAGCCCATTTCTCTTCCTTATATAACGATGCAGGTTTCAACGCTGGTGTCAGTCAGCAGTACTCGACGGTTCCTACATCTAGTGCGGTGTTGTTTGATGAAAAGCTTGTCTACGAGTGCCTTAAGCGCTTGAAGCCTTCCCTATCCTGCGGCCCTGGTGGCATCCCCTCCGCAATTCTAAAAGCTTACGGCGGTGTATTTGCTCCAGTATTGACATCTATATTTATTAACTCTTTGACTACTTCCACTTTCCCTCACATGTGGAAAACTGCTCCTGTTCTTCCTGTATTTAAGTCTGGATGTCAATCAGATGTGTCGAATTATCGCCCAATTTCTCTTCTCTGTGCTACGTCCAAGATTTTTGAGCTCGCTCTTCACAACATATTGTCTTTTACTGTGAAGAACTCGCTCATTCCGAATTAGCATGGATTTCTCACCGGCCGCTCCACTATCACAAATCTCGCAAGTTTCATGACACAGATCTCCACGCCGGTACTTCAAGGGGGGCAATTTGACACCATTTAATGTGATCTCAATAAGGCTTTTGATGTAGTCAGCCACTCGCTGCTTTCGATCAAGCTTACGCACTTCGATGTTGATGTTGACTCGTCAGTTGTGAATCTCTTGCGCAGTTATCTTCTTGATAGATCGTGTTATGTTAACGTCAATGCCCAAACGTCTTCTTCTTACATGGCAACTAGCGGCGTCCCTCAAAGGTCAGTATTAGGACCACTCCTTTTTTTAATTTTTATTAATGACGTTCTTTATGTTATTCGAACTCTTCGGGGTCGCTTGTGCTCGATTTGTATTCCGGTGGGTAACCGGCGGCCGCCTGGCTTCGAACCCGCGATATCCCGCAGCCGAGGCAGACACTCGAGGACGAGGCCATGGCTGCGGTGACTTACGGCACTGCAGCTTGCCAATATCGAACACGGCGTCGGATCGTTGGTATAGGGCTAGTGAGGCTTAGCTGCTGCACGGGCGCCCGATGGAACGGTCCCTCGAGCAGAGCCCGCTGACGGCCGCATCGTAAGGGTCCGCGGGCCGTAGGCTGTTGGCGTTCCCGAGCCGAAACTGGTCCTCGTAAATGTCGCTTGAACCACCAGGGCCAGGGTCAGGCCAGTCAGCACTAGGCGCAGGGCCATGATCCGAGGAGTGAGAGTAGCTGACGTGTCACCGCTCCGCGTGGCCGGCGTGCTCGCAACGTGGCCGGCGTTCTCGTATCGTGGCAGGCGTGCTCATACTGTGGCCTGGTGGGCGCCGTGGCCGGTGAGCGCCGTGGCCGGTGAGCGCCGTGGCCGGTGAGCGCCGTGGCTTGGTGAGCGCCGTGGCTTGGTGAGCGCCGTGGCCGTTGCGTCGTGGCCGATCACGTCCGGGTCACCATTGTAGGAATTAACGTGACGGAGCCGTGCCGTCGATCCTACTAAGAAGGCGGCGAGCCGAGCCGAGGCTGCGACGACCAGCGTCTCAAGCTCCTGGAACAACACTGCGCGTGCCGAGCTGCGCTTCGAGCACGCGCTGCGCTTCTTTTTATTGTTTACTTCCTTGTCGCGCCCTGCAGTCTGACCTGTTTTCCTTTTCTAAAGTCGGTGTCTGCAGTCATTCAGGTGCAAGTTTATTTGTGCGCGCTCACACCACGCTTGTTCAATAGTTAGTAATAGTCGGGCCACATTTTCCACCACGCTACACATGAATGCTGCCCGGATCGGCAGTGCAGCGCTACAGGTGTGTGCCTTCGCACGCGCTGCCCACGGGAGTCATGACTCTCACACGCAAGACAGCAAGTATTTCTTTTTCTTATTCTGTAGATTCTGTGCCGTTGTGTAGGGCGAAACTGTCACATTTTTTGTCTCTTCACAACATAGCTTTTACTGAGATCGCTCATTCCGATGATGGATTTCTCACCGGCCGCTCCACTATCACAAATCTCGGTTTCATGACACAGATCTCCACGCCGGTTTCAAGGGGGGCAACACTCGCTGCTTTTGATCAAGCTTACGCACTTCGATGTTGATGTTGACTCGTCAGTTGTGAATCTCTTGCGCAGTTATCTTCTTGATAGATCGTGTTATGTTAACGTCAATGCCCAAACGTCTTCTTCTTACATGGCAACTAGCGGCGTCCCTCAAAGGTCAGTATTAGGACCACTCCTTTTTTTAATTTTATTAATGACGTTCTTTCTGTTATTCGGAACTCTTCTTTCCTTCTATATGCCGATGACATCAATATTTTAAAGAAAATTCACACTGTTGATGACTGTCGCGCCCTGCAGTCTGACCTGTTTTCCTTTTCTAAATGGTGCAAGGATAATAACATTACCTTGAATGCTGCTAAGACCAAAGTCATGACTCTCACACGCAAGACAGCAAGTATTTCTTTTTCTTATTCTGTAGATTCTGTGCCGTTGTGTAAGGTCTGCGAGATCAATGATCTTGGTGTACTTTTTGATGGAACCTTACACTTTTCGTCTCGCACTAAACGTGTTGCAATGCGGGGTATGCGCTCTCTTGGTTCTGTATGCAGACTATCGAGGGAATTCAAGTCTCCTACACCGTTCCGCAAATTGTGCACAACCATCTGTCTTCCTCTACTCGAATATGCGTCGGTCGTCTGGAATGGCTCTTCTAGATCCAACGGTGACATTATAGATAGTGTCCAGAAAAAGTTTCTAAGCATATATAATCACCGCTTTGCAAACCTGGACATTGCACCTATACTAGCACTGTTGGATTGTTGTCATTGCCCTCACTTCGCGACCGACGTAATCGCGCTGACATTCTGTTTCTCTTCAAACTCCTTCACGGTAACCTCACGTGTCCCGAACTTCTCAGCTGTGTCATGTTTCGTATCCCACGCAAGATCACCAGAAAACATAGACCTTTCCATGTTCCTGCCTGTCATCACGAACACTCAACTGTCCACAGGATACAATAACGCTTACTTTCGCGATCTTGATATCTTTCATAACTCCTTGTCATCGTTCTTTTCCGAGCTTTGCCTTGTGTTATAATTTGATGCATTGTTCAAGTGCCCTTTTCCCCCTTTTTCTTTTGTATTTACTTTGCGCTTTGTTGTCCATACTCTTTCCTTTTCACAATTTTTATTTTTGTTCATTTATTTTTTAATGATTCTCCCCTAGGGTGTTTTGTTTTTTGGTTTGTAATGTATGCGTGCGCCAGCACTCAGGCCTTAGTGTTGTTCCTGGGCACGTTAAATAAACATGATTGATTGATTGATTAATTGATTACTTGATTGATTAGTTCTCTATACTGGCTCAGGAACAAATCGACATCAGTTTCCCGGAGGAAACCAGAGTAATTTTCTGTTAGAAGAAATTTTGTCATCGCGGAAGTTTATTTGCAGTCGATATTCCCCACTTGGGTATAATCCGTGAAAATGTTATTACACCAGTGGTTCTTAAATGAAGCGTTTTGCACAGCTGTCCCCGCGAATTTCTTTGAAACCGCTGACGAAGTCCACAGGGTCCGCGAACCATATATAGCTTGCGAAATGTTGGACTATATGTTTGCAAGGGAGGTCTGATGTGCTATATATATATATATATATATATATATATATATATATATATATATATAGAGAGAGAGAGAGAGAGAGAGAGAGAGAGATTAACAGAGCCAAGCACGGCGGACAGACGTAGCTTTATCCCCGGTGCCCCGTACACAAGATTCTCGCGCAGTTGTACATGCGCCGCATCAGGGGACGTCGACCGAGCTGTCCATAAGAATTGCATGCTGTATATGACATACTATGTATGAGAAAATGCGGTAGGCACCAAATACCAAACACCATGCAGGAAGTCACCGAGAACGAACAGAGCGCCAGGGCAGGTGCGGAATCCGGCAGGTCGGAGCTGACCAACAGGAGCGAGCGGTCGCAGATGCCTGCTGGGAGGTCTCGCGGGGCAAGCATTGCAGCGTCCGAGATCTCCAGCAAGAGCTATCGGAGCCAGGGGACGGCGGACTCCAGCAGACGGCGCAAGTCTAGCGGTGCTGCGTCTTCCGCAAAGACGCCTGACACGACCAACAGGGGCGGCCGAGTCAGCAAGCACCGGCAGCGCCACGCCAAGCAGGCAAGCAACGAAACGAATCTGACCATCAAGGACGCGGAGATATCCGGCTCCTCTCGGAGGGGGCGGCGCAGTGACAAGCCCCCGGACAAATAGCGTCTGCGGGGGGAGGCGGACCGAACGAGCGGGCGTGGTTCTTTCCTGGACTATACGCTTCCTCGATGCCAGCGCGGTAGCACAGCCCCATGTCCTGGACTGGCACCATAGTACCAAGGACAGTCGCAACCCTGTCCTGGGACGAAATCTTGCTAAACCGCAGCATGGTAACAGGACCAAGGAAGGCCTCGCTCGCCGTTGAGCTTCGCCGTCGCCCGCTTATATTATGTGTATGCGTGTGTGCTGGGCCGGGGAAGCGGGATAGTAAATGGAGAGCGCGTTCACAAAGAAGACACTGACGATGTGCTCGCCACGAGTGCGACGGACAATAATGATTCCCACCAAGGTCGCACGTGATCGCGCAGATTAAGAATGGGCCGCGTGACAGGAAACCAGGACGGCCAACCATAGGGTTAAATTAGCGGTTAAGTTCGCATATGGGGCTGTGCAAGTTTTTACAGACGAAGGAAAGCAAAGCACTGTGCCTGTCACACACATGGTCAACGTTAATAATTGCATGTTCGTTGAAATGAAAACGTAAACGAAAAGTTCTGTCTTCTGGTCACAACTTAACCTCGACTTAAAGCAGGGTCCCACTTGGGGCCTGCGAGGCATCGGCTCGGTTATCCACACGCTTGCTTTTCAGACAAGGGTAAATCACTTTGCATTGCACGGGAGATACCTCATCCGGCTGTCTGGCTTGGTATATAGTGGAGGTGGTACAACACACAAAAAAAGCAATGTTTATCTGGCCGCTCTTTTATACGCAGGAGTAATAATTACCTGTCACATATATTAGGAATGCATTCACAATCACTGGGCACACATTGTTGCTCAAAACGTATTATCGCAAATTCCGCTATTCTTCCCGGTTATTGTCATTGTGCACACGCTTACCATTATAAACTTACTCCAAGAGGATGTGCGAGAATCCTCAAAAATGGAGTTTAGGGGACCGCCAATTATTCCCCGCTGAAAGTAGCTGCTGGCACACTATTGCTTTTAGGCTTAGGCGTGTAGTTTGCTGCAGTACGTTTGCACCACTTTCCTCCGCACACCAGAAAAGGAGACAGAAGATGAAGCTACACCTTTCATCCATCTGTCCTAACGGATATCTCTGCTGGTGAGTTCTTCAGCAAGAAGCCGCTAATCTGCACATGATGCAGTGCATGCAGATCAGCCGATGAGCAGGTGAGGTGCCTTAACATTTTATTCTTTTGTGGTCTTTGCTGGCGTGCTCCCTCCGCCTCAAGGTTTAACCGGCGAAACAATAAAAAGTTGCAGCATGCCACAAGCCGACGAACGAACTCGTTGGTGCTCGTAGTCTGAGCCATGTGTGAGCGTGTGTAGGGGGTATAGTCCTTGTATTCGCTTACACGTGCTTCGTTATGAAATACGCTCTCCGGAGAAGTTTATCGTTTCTACACTATAAACACGGTGTGCGCTGTTCTATTCCGTGGTGAATAAAATGCGCCTTTGGTTTGGGTATTCGAAAATGTGAAGCCGTGTAAACGAACGCCATAAATTCGCGACCCATTCGCAGCCGAATGATGTGGCCATACGAAAGTGGCGCCAGGAGCGTGACCGGCACCGAGAGAGAGCCACGCAGACGCTTGATAGAGCTTTGTAGTCGGCTCTTCATGTGCACGACAATTTGTGATCATTCACATTTATTTAGAGAGTACTGGAATCTGGAACACTCGACTGGTGACGATGATGATGATAATGACGATGATGAGAACATTTACCATACGGACATAGACTGATACTACAGAGGAAGACGAGAATGACTTATATTATGCATCACTTTGCGACAGCTTGGACCTTCAAGCAATACTGCACAACTTCTGTTTCTTTCCTTTGACTCTTTTATTGTCCCTTAATTATTCATTTTATTTTATTTTATTTTAATGTACCGACCGCTCCTTGGCCAATCCGCCGTTGTATAGTATATACCGTAGTATCGAAATCATCATCATCAGATTATACGGATGTGATGTCCGCATTGAATAAAACAGTTCGCACGTCCTGCTTTCGCAAACTCACTAATTGTTCATTCTGTTTCCGCGACGAAGAAATGGAATGCAAAACTTTATTGAGGTCCCTCGGAACGTTCACTAGCACGTACGTAGCAGCTAATACAATATTCTGTTACTCGCAGCAAAGTCCCATGCTGCGCAGCTTGAGCACGGAGACAGTGGTTTGCACAAGTGGGGGCTTCCCGAGGAATCGCCCAACGAGACGATCGATTTTGAACCACGACCAACTCCCCCAAGCTTCTACCCTAATACGCTACAGAACGATTGTTTTGATTTGTGGAGTTCACGCCTAAAGGTTGTACTCTGGGTTTTGAGTAACATGGTAGTGAAAAGTTCAGCTTTAACTTTAGTCACCTATAGGGTTCCGTAACGAGCACCATGATGTAAGCCCACGGACGTTCTTTTTTTTTTCTTCTCTCTTTAAATCTTAAGTCGTAATGCGGTCGGTTAGCTGTAGAACTCATTAGCTGCGGTTCGCAACTGCTGCCAGAAAACTGCGTAGTTTTCAAAATTTTGCTTCCCCGCACAGCACATGCGGCAAAACACAAGTACTGACTAGCTGGCCGAGTTGGTATACATACAGCGGCAAAACCAGATAAATTTGCTTTCATATTTTAAAGCACCCGCGATAATCCGTTTCTTCAATTCTTCCCGACGGATTCGACTGCATCGCACTTTTTATTTTTCTTGGGTCTTACGTGTCAAAACAACGATCTGGTTATAAGGCACGCCGTAGTGAGGCTCCGGATCAATTTTGACCACATGGGGATCATTAACGTGCCCCCAATGCACGAGACACGGGTGTTCTTGTTTTTCGCCCCCATCGCAGTGCAACCGCTGCGGCCGGGACTCGACCCCGCGACCTCGTTCTTTGCAGCGTAACATCATAGCCCCTTAAGCCACCACGGCGGTTTCGGCTGCTTGACAATTGTGATGTACGTTATCCCTCTGTCCATTATAGAAAAAGTAATTGTCGACTACAACATGGAAACTTCATAAGTGAGAAATAAATTGCCGTGGAGTGTCAATGAAGCAGTGACTACTTCTGTCGAGGGGCCCCGATGCCATCCACTGTCTTGAGTACAGGGCTGAGTGGAGAAACGTTCTATAGAATACGGCCGTTGTCTTCATATAGGAGACCCCAGGAACAAGTGACGGTGGTGCAAAGGCCTTTCCTGCCCGAAGACTCCGGATAAAAGACTATCTCCACCCGAAAAAGATTGCGGGGAAGGTGTAGCAGACACGTGGCGGAAATCGGGGCACTTGGGTGCCGCCGGATGAGGGATTTTCGGGCATTGAGGACCGAGCGGGGGTCATAGATAAGGGAGGCGTTGCAATTTCCGAGAAAGAGTGAGCATTCAAATCAAATCGGAATAAGTTTTTTTTTTTTATTTCTTGAAATATAAGGGGAGGGCAGTCGGAGAAGTCTGCATCAAACAGCACAACTGAAAAAAAAAAAAAAAAGATCGGCGGACAAACAATCAAAAGAATGTTTAAAAGAAAGAGAGAAACATTTTCATAAATTCGTAGCACCATATACGTATTGTCACATAACGTTTAAAAAAAAACTTCCAGTTACGGGCATATTCAGTTTCATAATATCAAAAAAGAAAAACGTGCATACAAAACTTATTACACGTTGGTGAAGCAAAGGGAACGAGAGAAGATAATATATGAAAATCAGGCAGAGAAGTTAACCAGATTAACTGTCCGGTAGGCGACTCTGCACTGGATGAAATGGAAAGGGTAAAAGACATGACTAAAGAAGAGAAGTCGCTGGGGTAGCAACGATCTATAAAAGAGCCAATGAATAAGCAAATAAACTTTGAACTAAAAGTGTAAGAAACATGTCGTACCACACTTTTGGTCAATCGACTGACTATCAAACCTATTTAATAATTCTAATATATTTGATGCCGGTAAACATTGTTTATTTCAATAACTAGGACACTGAACGTAGCCGGGCCTGACGGCCCTATCATTATGGCCTCCGAGAACTGCGTTCCGCATTGTCACTGTTGTGGTCATGACCATTGTTTTGGCCGACCTTTCGTTCGTTGGTTCCTCTCCACTTACGGCTAGTCCATGTAATATATTGTTGCCGAATCACTGTTAAATATATTAAAATGAATTAGCAAATGCGCTCACCATGAGTGTCCCATGGATGATCCTGTAGTTACCGCTTTGCCCGTTGCGACTTACCTCTCCTCGGACGGACAAAGAAAATTATGTCTAAATCAGGGTTCCACGAAGTACGCAGTATTGTCGTATTTGGCTTCCAGCTTCTGATTTGTAGCACAGCAGGCACAACAACACGGACACGGAAGACGCACATGAGACAACACACAGCGCTAACTTCCAGCAACAGAACCAACAGATTGCCCATCAAGCCCATGTAGCTACCCTCATTGATTTGCAGCGTCTTCACTGTCCTGATAGAATTATCTATGATGGCGTCATGATCACGTAAATATAAAGTTGTACTTACAAGATTACGATGCCGCATCCCATGGTTAAATTAATGTTTATTTACACGAGCAGTCTCTTCTCTCACTTTTGTTACGAAATTGAGCCTGTTGATCACTTCTTTTTGTTCTCGCATCGATGCCCGGTAATAAAAGAAACGGCTCCTCGAAGGTTCGTTTTGCCAGCTTAGACTTATCGTCACTTTACCAAATATTCTTTCACTCGAAGCCTCGGCTCTAAACTTCAGCCACAGCGCTGCTTGCCTTGTCATGTGCGATTTTCCTTTGCAACGCAAAAGTGCTGTGGTATAAATAAAATTAAATTATAAGGTTGTTTTACGTGCTAAAACCACGATATGATTATGAGGCACGCCGCAACGGGAGACTCCGGAATAATTTGGACCCCCTGGGGTTCTTTAACGTGCCCCTAAATCTAAGTACACGGCTGTTTCCGCGTTTCGCCCCCATCGAAAAGGGCCCGCCGTGGCCGGGATTCGATCCCGCTAAGCCACTAAGCCACTAAGCAAGCCACTAAGCAACCACGGGTAATTTTACATTAACTCTGTTTCTTTGAAATTTCCATTTATAGCACTGCACGCGCAATGCAGAGGATGCGGGTTCGACTCCCACCTGCGGCAAGTTTTTCACTTCGAATGATTATGACTTACAAAAGATTTTGCACCTCGGATTCCCTTATTTATTTCGCAAGATGCAAATACTCTGTTCATTTTTATTATCGTTTCTACTTTTTTTTGAACAGCGAAGCTGTTCAACCTGGGCGTTTGCCGTCAGGTGTAACAGGGCCGATCCTCATGGTAGTGTAGAAAGGGTCCTAGCGGAATGGCACATACCCTTCTGAACTAGCGAAGCTGTTTAAGCTCGAGGATGGTTCGTCGCGTGTACGCCCCAAAGCCTCTGCTTGGCGATGACGTCACCATGCGTCGCCTAGCAACGCTTCGCCCCATCTGCGCCGACCGCGCCGAGCCTCGCCACCATAGAGTTTCTCACTATATTACCTAGATGGAAATCTGGCGCTGCTGCGCTGTGGTATGCTTGGGAATGCCGGTATATTGTGACTTCGGATTGGCATCGTTCTTGGACATCCAGAACGCCTTGAAGACGCGCCTCGCTAGCATGATTAATTTCCTGCTGAACCAGCACGTAAAAAGCTATTGTAGCTTCATTATTACACAAAAACATGTTTTGTTTAATTTTGAGGACGTATAATGGGATACACAAATATATGAAGCGCAAAAAATATCAGCTGGCCGCCAAAGTTGGAAGACAGACGACAAGATACTCGCTCGCTTTACAACAACTTGTCGCCTATTCTTGCTTTTCTTCGGTTGATTCTGTATGGAAGGTGAGTAAACTTTATTGAGAGATGTAATATGGGTGAATGAAAGCCGTTTATGTAGATTTTAAGAACGCAGTATTTGTGTAGCCATATCCACGTTCTAGACGAAGCCTCTTACAACACCCGCCAACACAAGCCTCGCAGACACATGTCCCGTCATTGACGGCACAGCGCACAGCGCCCATGACTCGCATAGACGGTGGCGCCAGATTACCCTCTAGGTGTAATAGTGAGAAACTCTATGCTCGCCACAGCTGCGTGAGTCGTGACGTCATTGCGTGCGCGCGCCGCATCGCTTCGCCTTAGCTTTGCCGAGCCATGGTCACCGCGCCGTGCGGAGTGGTTGCCGCGGCTGCGCAGAGGCGGATCTCAGCCGTGACGTCACTGCGCCAACCCACGGGATATATAGCTCCGCGTCGCCGCCGCGGCGACACAAAAGCCCCGCCGTCTCCGCGCCGAGCACATCGCCGCGAACGAAGAAGAGCGTCACTACCGAAGAAGAGGAAGCGCGACGCGAAAGCCGCCGCGTCGCTATACGCGAGAGCGAGTATCGCGCTGCCGACGCGGCGGCGAAACATCGCCGATTCGCAGAAGATCTTGAGTTACGAGCCCGCTAAACCGAGCAAAAGCGTTTGAACTTCTAGAAGCGTCCAGATATTTTAATAACCGACTGTTAGTTGCTCCTTGGGCTGTCGATGATTCCGGGGTGATCTTGCGTAAAACGTGGCCGAATCTCGAAGCAGAACCTCGCAAAAACTTGGCCGAAGCGAGATAAAGCTAGGTGGGGTCGCCAGCTTCGCTGTTTGCCCAGTCTTCGCAGCACTAGTGTGAAGCTGCCCCTAATTGTTTTTCTTCATGTAAGTCTTTTTGTTTTCGACATTAAATTAGTTCTCTTTTTCTCTATACAACACATGCCCTATGCAACACAGGGTAGCCAACCGGAGATAACCTCTGGTTAACCTCCCTGACTTTCCTTTACCTTTTTTTTTTCTCTCTCTACTTCTACTACTGCTACTACTACGACTACAATTAACCACTTCTTCCTTAGCGACTGCACTTGCTACCACGCAGAACGTCAGTCACAAACCCGCCGTGGTTGCTTAGTGGCTATGGTGTTGGGCTGCTAAGCACGAGGTCGAGGGATCAAATCCCGGCCACGGCGGCCGCATTTCGATGGGGCGAAATGCGAAAATTCCCGTGTCCTTATAGATTCAGGTGCACGTTAAAGAACCACAGGTGGTCTATATTATTCCGCAGTCCCCCACTACGGCGTGCCTCATAATTAGATCGTGGTTTTGGCACGTAAAACCCTCTAATTTAATTAATTTGAACATCAGACACTTAAGGCCACATTGTCTCGTTTGGACGACAGAACCCTTTCGGAGCAGTAGACGCTGGGGAAATGAAACAGCAGTCAAAGTGCGCTGCGAGCAACAAGTTGCACTCTGGACATATTTAACGAAGAGCGGGCTTACCTCCAGGCTGTAGCTGGACATACATGGCAGACGCCTGCGCATTGCGTCGTGGGTAAGGTCTATGTTAGTACATGGATGCACATCGCAGGTGTACATAGTTCGGTGCACAGTATCAGCGTCATCCGCACTCTCTCCTTACCTTTCTCCGTTTCCCCTACGCAGAGAAGCAGGCCAGAGACAAAGCTCCTCTTGCCGACCTCACTACTTTTCTCACAATACAGTGTTCTCTCTCTACCCCCACTTTGTGGGCATGTGCCAATGTCTGCGATCATCATCACTATCAATGTACGAGTGTCGCAGAGCATCACGCGCCGTTGCACGAGCTCGAACACGCGAGATCCGTGCGCAGAAGAAGAAGAAGCTGCACGAGCATCGTAGCTAAGCACGCGGCATCCCTCGCGTTCGAGCGTCGCAGAGCTCGTCCCAACGTTCCCGAGGAAACATGGCTGTGAACATCCTGGCCGTGTTGCTGATGGTCTTCTACTACTGCGCCGTGGTGTCCGTGGGCGTGTGGTCGGGCCGCAAGATGCACTTGGACAGCAGCCTGCAATTGTCGCGTCTCAGCGTCGAGACCCGTCGCAAGCAGGATGCGGCGCACGTCCTCATGAAGCTGTTCATAGCCAACCGCCACTTGCCGCTCTGGATGGGCGTCGGCTCCATGACTGGTGAGCGGCATTCACAGCTTCCTACCCTATCTCCCGCATCGTAGCCTCCGAGACCTGGTGGCGCGACGGAGTGCTGCCGCCCGCGCTCCCCACTCTTGGAGGTTATATGCTAGCATGATCGCCTCCGACATTGGATGGCGCACCGGAGAGTTGCTGCCAGCGTCGCGCAACCTCAGAGGTCATATCCGTATAACAGAGCAACCTTGTGCTAGCACCTGGGTATACGTACGCCTTTTCAAACACAGCAGGCACCGATACTATGGCTGTAGAGATACTTTTCCCCGCTCGTATTCGCGATTAAGAGTAGTGTGCCATATTGGGGGCGAGCTCCTGCACCACTGGAAAACCTGACTTCACCGTCGGCGTGACGAGGTATATGAGGGATCACAGCGGCCGCGTCGTCTGCTTCGGAAGCGCCGAAGCGAGCTGAAAACGAAAGTTTAGTACCACCTGCGCTATACGGTTCTGATTAAGTGGGGATGTTTTCCCGCTTCGGGTGTCTGCTTGACAACACTTGAAAGCACTATAGCAGGTAGTGGCTGCCTTTGAAGGCGTCCGACATAGTAGGCGGTACCGACCGCGTCCGGCCCTGCGGTCGGTACCGCAGTGCCGGACGCGTACGCAACGGAGCCCGGTGTCAGCCTTTACACGTGCCGGTAGGCCAAGAAGCTCCGTGTAGCTTGGATTGCGAAACTTGGAACCGACAAGCAGTCATCGGCTACAACTCGGGTGTGTAGCAAGCACTTCCGCGAGGAAGATTTCTGCTACGGCGTTGGGGCTGCGATGTTCGATGAGTAGCAGAAAGCGCGCAATGAAGAGCTCGCCCGCGTGCACTGGCCGGTTAATGGTATGAAGATTCGGTTTATTAACTTGGTGCTAGACACTGGACAAGTTCACCAGAATGGAAAGGGAACGGTAAGAAGCACATTCAAAAAAGGCATGGCATATGCTCATGTTTGTTAGCACCAAACAATGAACTGGATTAACAAAAAAGTTGCGGGAAATTTCTCGCTGCGAAGACCGATAAACATAGTGCGACCCAACTTGAGAAATAACGATATTGAAACGTCCATGAATTTAGAAGAAAAAATATGTCAGCCCTTCCACTGGGGTGGAGATGGAAGACCAGCGAAGCTGTACTATGATGGGAATTATGTATTTCCAATTATGACTATTAAGTTGTGATAGTGTAATTGGTTATTTTAACTATTAAATAATGAGAAATATATATGGTCCGGTGGTTTTCATTTATTTAGTGACCACAGGGACCATGACCTTGTGGTCGCTACGGTACACAGCAATAGGGTGTACTGCAAAAGTTGGCCCTAGGGAGCCTACATGCAAGCGCTGTAGCGCTTGCATGTAGGCTCCCTAGTTGGCACGTTCTTCTAAACACGTCACCAACGCCGCGCGCGTTCGGTGCGAACGCGGGCAAAACGCCGCCGCAGTCGACAACAGGTCTGCGCGTTGCTGGTGCTGCTACATGTCCAAGTTTATACAGCTCCTCAGAATTTTGAGAATGACAGCCAAAAAACAAATGTCATGAAACAAAACACCGGCAGCGCATGCCTTTTATGTTAAATCTTCTCAGACTGTGATTGAGTCGCCAGTTGCCCTTGCGCCCAGTCGCAAGATACGCATTTGGTGCCGCAGCTAAACGTCGCCTCCCCTCCCTCCCTCCCGTCCCCCCACGGCCTTTCGCGCGACGGAAGAAGTCGCGTTTGCTCTCCGCTGTGGGTCCGCTCCCCGTGAAAGCACGCGACACTCGCGCGCTTTCACTCGCACATACAGCATACGGCTAATGGGAGTTTTTTAGATATGCTCGGGGCTATGTCACTCCCTCCCTCCCTCCGTCCACCCAACCGCTGTGCGTCCACACCCCTACTGCGCATGCGCATCCTCCTCCCCCTCCTCTCCTTGTCTCATCTCCTCTACTCTCTGCATTCCTCCTCTCCGACGCTCCTCTCCTCTCCGGATTGCGCAACGAACGGCAACACCTGCGGCTCCGCGCGCGATAATGCGAAGCAGCTTGGGTTAGAGGCGCGACGGTAGGCGCCCCAGAGGCACCGGCAACAGTCACCAACGCCGCGCGCGTTCGGTGCGAACGCAGGCAAAACGCCGACGGCGTCGACACCAGTTCTGCGCGTTGCTGGTGCTGCTGCATGTACAAATTCATACAGCTGATAAAACTACCTTCAGTCAACCCCATGGCTGCTTCGCATACTACTCAGGGTTCCCCTACGGGAAGATGGTGTAATTTTTTCTTCACGCGGACACGACCATCGGAGACTGAGCCCTTAACAGCTTCGCTGTAAAAAAAATGATTGAATTATCGCAAAGGGACATCACGAGTCCCCGTATAGCGTCGAAGTCCCTAGCTATAACGAAATTATTGTTTAACAGTTCTGATAGCGTCCATGCAACAATGGTTGCTTGTGTACTGTCAAATGTTCATATGCTGCGGCCTAAAGCTCACGGCACGGTGCGAAAACGCGCTCGCAGCGATAGGGAAACATTGTGCGCGGACATCCATGCAGACGCGCATTTGGTTGCTGCGAGCCCGTGCAATCGTTGCATTGAGGCTTCATTCTCTTATGCTCCATTTGGATATATGGACAGCACACTATAAGAACATATTTCACATAGTATGCTCTCAGCGATTGCCTATCTTTCACGCAAGAAGCTGGTTCGGGGGACTCCATCGCGACGACCGCGCGCAATGGGCGTTCACTGTACGTATTCGGTAAAGTGATAGCGCCTGTAAACTATTCTGTGCTTTCTGTTTGCGCAAGATTATTATTTTGACAGTAAGAAACTTCCCGGTTGGATAGTACTTACAGAAATGGCAGGAAGGGCCCCAGTGCGGTGTTTTTATTGAGCGCCGACAACCAAACCTATTGGGAGCGCGCCGCGCGCCCTCATAATATACGCAAGCGAGGCGCTTCCGACAAATGGCGACTCCATAAGTTCTCGCCCCCAATATGAAAAAAAAAGTAGCACTTTCGACCGACAGGAGAAGCATTGATTGCAGTAGCAAATTAGTGGACAGCTATACGAAGTAAGCATGAACTTGTAAACATACGCATACTAAGTAAATGAACAAGCATGGTGTGTTACGCGTGCACAAGCAAACATGAACACATCTCACTATAGATGACTGCGTAAACTCGCTGTCAAAACGTTGGAGTGAGGAAGCGCAGCAGCGAGCGAATTTGCCTTCGTGCTGCGTCTCGCATCAACGCGAGCTAAGCCGCGAAAACACAGCGCACGGCGGACTGTGTCCCCGACGCAGATGGCTTTAAAGGTACAGCGGCCCGCCCGGAGTAGAACGCGTCCCTCCGAATCCTCCCCCGAAGCCTTGCGGCCCGGGTTGGCGCGCGGCAGGCGCGCAGCCGCCGTTGCCGCCCGGATGTAGCCCGGAGTAGAAAGACCCCCCCTCCCTATCTTTCCCCGGAACCTTGCTGCACGGGCGGGCGCGCCTGCCCGCCTAGGCTCGAGGGCGAGTATAAGGAAGGGGGGTGGTAGTCGTTTTACTCCGGGCGGCCCCAGCGGCCTCGAACGCCCACGCGGGCCGCTGTATCTTGAATGTCTGAAAGCCATCTCGCGCCCGCCCGGGCCGCAAGGCTCCGGCCTTGCTTCGTGTAATATTCTAAAACATTGTTATCGCTGTCAATGCTTCGACCTTTCGGGCCATACTGCGACTGAACATGAACTGCAAGATAAACAGAGGTTCTGGATCTGTTTCTCCGATTGCCTTTTTAGCGACCTGGGTGGGCGGCGGCTACCTGAACGGAACAGCGGAGAATGTCTACAGGAACGGTATCCTGCACTGCCACGCCCCTCTAGGCTACGCGATCAGCCTGGTTTTAGGTGAGCCACAGTTTAGTACAAGCTCCGCCCACTAAACCACACTGCATATAGATGCACTTTGAGGGCACTGATGTCACTGCGCGCAAGCACTAGTCACATGGGACCTATCCAGAAATACTTTGGAGCCCAGAAAAAGTAAAACCACGACAGCTAACTTCACTGAAAGAAATCAGATGCACATTTCTCAAAACGCTCTACAACTTCATCATTAAACGTTTGGCGTTTAAGGAAATGCTTTAAGAAGTTTGTTATTTTTTAGTTTAGATAAGATTCAACAATACTGAGTTGGTCACATTCGCGTACCACTCATCTAGTTTTTCATGATTTGCGCAAGTTCCTGCATAATTCGACAAAGAAAACGATTAAGGATACCCAAGCATATCACGGGAAGACGCGGACGTCATGCAACCGGCATTCGCAAGCCAACTCTCCGTCATATCTTCTTGAAGGTATCCCCTTCGCCTTTTACTCCGGGCCGCCCCGGCGGCCTCGAGCGCCCACGCGGGCGCTGTCTCTCTCGAAAAGTCGGCCCAACACCTGACCTTGCTCGGCGGGTCACGGACGGTGCACATGGCCCGGCGGGCTCGGGCCATGCTTGTGCGCTTGGTTGACGGCAGGTTTTAATTTACGCGCGCTTATTCGCATCCTTTGCTAACCAACCGCCCTGTGCGTGTTTGTTCCCGATAGGCTTGTGCAACCTCGGTCGTTTATTGAATCACATGCAGTTATTGTCCTCATTGCAATATGCGAATGCGGCAATCAGTGTCGTAGCCAGAAATGTTTTTTTTTTTATATAGGCAGAGCTGCATACAACACAGAAATTTCGGGGCGGGGGGGTGGATTGCACATGCCCGGTAAACAGAAAAGAGCAGCTGTTTGCAGCAGCTCCTTGCTGTTGCACCTGCTGTTGCCTTTTCGGAAGAGCGTGCACCGAGCCCGGCAGTGGAGGACACTAAAATTTACCGCGACATGATCACGTCCTGGGCCGACTTTTCTTGGCTTCAATTGTGTTAACCACCGCTTCCGCGGTGGTTTGATCACCCCTGTACTAATATAGTTAAGTGCACGGTAAAGTGCACCAGATGGACAAAATGAATCCGGAGCATCCGAACTTCCTCGTCCCTCACTCTGCAGTTTGAGTACGCACAACCAAGGAGGTTATAAAAAAATGTGGTTGATCCCTCTTATATAGGAATCGGTATAGAACACGAAAGTGAAACGTATTTTTCGAAGAAACACCCCGTATAGTGTAGCGTTATAATGATAACTGTGCATACGATCGTTTGTAAGTGCAACCAAATCATATTCTTTCGATTACGCTTTGCACCTCAACCAACGCTCCGCAGAACGAAACGGGCTGGGACAGCCCATTGGCGTCTGTCGCACACGCGCGCGTTGGCTAGAGACGCCGCTCGGCATAGCACGGTCCGTACGGCTATCGCCGTCTGGTGGCCGCCGGCGGAAGGCATCATTCTCCGTGCCACCGGAAAGCCCGCGGTCGGCACACTAGTAAGTATATTCTAGGCACTATAGTCGTAGTGCTGAGACCACCGAAGCGTTCACTGTCGGTGCGCGTTAGTGTCATAATGCAGTACTTCTCTTTTCTGCTCGTAGGCGGCGGCACCGCCCCGAGCAAGAGCGCGGGTACACGGAGGAGTGTTAGATATATAAGGCGCGTCTGTGTAGCTCTCTGCAAATGCGTTTGTGGCGCAATGGGTTAAACGCTCGGCGATCTATCGTCGCGGACCGAGAGGTCGTGGGTTCGATTTCCAAATTTTGCATGTTTGTGGAACTTTTTCTTCTGGTTTCTTTCTTTGTATTATGCTCTATGACGTATTTCCGTGACGGAAATACGTCAGTGAAGTCTAGGTGGACCCCGGCATAAAACACTTTCGTGTTAAAAAACTTCTGGAGTGGAGATCCCCTATGCGCGCCCATGCGACCGGCTGAAGCCTGGAAAACCGGTTGGCGGCCATCTTGCTCCAGGCAAGAACGAGCGCTGCTTGCGCGCTGGTAGCGTAACCAGTGCGATTTCGTGGTGGCGTTTTATGATGAAAGTGCGAGAATTACTATGATTTATTTAGCGCAGATGTTTTTTTTAATGCGACAGCCTTTTATGCATACCTCATGGTGGGGTGTCCGTCTCAAGGCCGTTTCAAAACCGTGCTGTTGACACGAAATGATCCTCTTAGGATAAGAGGTGATAGCGCGCGCAATACCACTATTAAGTATACAATATTAATTAAGCATGTGAACTGCAGTAACAATGAATATAGATAGGTGAATGAAGTGTGTTGAGGCTGTAATAATGTTGAATTAGGAGTAAATAATCGTGGATTAAAGGGGTTTAGCTGGGTGATAGGAGTTTAACGAAAGGTAATGATGGGAAGAACACGCGGTGCTGGGCTAGTTGATGATGATGGGAAAGCCACATTTAACATTCTAAAAGTGATTACGCGATTGAACTGAGGCGATAAAGCGTGCACAGAGAGGTGAATTAGGCGAATTTAGAGTGACTTTTTGCTGAAAGAATTGTGACGAAATAAAGTGACGAAGACTCCGTAAAAGAAGTGGAAAGCGGCCGTCGTATCATTGAGTTAGAGACGCTAGGGCTTTCATGTCGCCTAGTTCTATCATTAGGAATCCCCAGTAATCTTTGTCATGTCAGGCTAAGGACAAATGCACAAGGCAGTTGTTAACGCAAGAATACGTGGGCTGAAGCTGTAACGCGTTTCATGCTCATCAGCTTGCCACATTACCGAAGTGACCCGAAGTACAAGGTGAAATCAGTAAAGTGGTAAATAAATTTTTATTATGTCCTGGCTATTTTGATAAAAATAAGCATAAAACAGCATGCTGGAAAAAATGAATAAAATATTGCATAACTACCTGGTGCATCACAGTGTATACTATAGGAAAACAATACCAAACAGGCATACATAAAATGCAAACACATCAAAACAAACATATTTTTGGCTGCGCAAAAACAAAAAAAAAAATTGCGCCAATGCCCAAAATTAAAGGCATGGTGATAATGTCACTTCTTAAGGCGCACGGTTCAGTAACTACGAATAATGGCTTTTAAATATTGTAAAGATCGTGAGTCCGCAATAGAGGAATTTGTATGAACTCTGATTTGTATAGAGCTTTACACGACGGCATGCAACAGCAACTTGCTCTCCGAAAACAATAATATTCGCGATCCAGCCTAAGTTAAATTACGCCGAGATAGGATACCTATGGCTGCACAAGAACTGTTGTTGCTCCAGGCGCATATCGTGTTGTTACACACACGATATGTGACTGGCAATACTCTTTATTTGCCAGTTAGGTCAGTTATTTTCTTGTTTTGATGCGAAAGAGTTGCGTGCCACGCTTATAAACAGCCAACTTGTGAGACGCAGCTACGACGTCCGCCAGGTCTGTGAGCTGTATCATTTTATATAAATAAGTAGTAAATAATTCCTCTCGACATGCGGAATCTCATATGCAAGCGCACCGGAAATATATACGAACAGCAAGCATTTCTTACGAACTCGCTTTTTTATGCAGATGTGCGGAGAACACTAGAAAAATGGTTGGAATGCTGCCCTGTCGCAGCCTTGTCGTTTGACCAGACCTGTCAAAACAACCCTCTTCAAAGTGCACCGAGCAAAGAACATCCGAATCTTTAGGCGCCCAGCCATCTCTGCGAACAGCGGGCTGCCATGCGTCACGCAGCGCTTTCTCTTTCGCGAACCTGTCGCACAAACATACGCAGAAAAAAAGCTTGTATCAGCCTATATTAGCCAATTAAAAGTAGATTTCATGTACAACAGCGCTCCTCGACGGAGATAGTGCACAGCAATGGTCGAGCGATTGAAGGCTTTTTCGCGCTACATATACACGTGAAACGTTACTCCTGACATTGCTTCGCACGATTCGTGCGACGCAGGCGTTCACCATCCCGTTAAGCAGAGCTTGGATGTTCCCTTACAAACGCAGAACTACCGCTCAGCAGACCGTAACTAAGCACTATAAATGCCGCAACTGCCGAACTACCGCAAGGGCCCAAGCGGAGCAGCTGCGTTTTCTGCCCGGAGCAATATGGCGGTAGCCGGCGTCAGCCGCGGCGCGGCATCTCCACTCCAGAAGTTTTTTTATAACCTCCTTGCGCACAACCAATGCCTCCTTAGAAGATGCCTGCCGCGTGAGCCGAGAAGCTGGTTCCTGTCCCTCTCCTCTTTCCTCCTCTCAAACGGGGGGGGGGGGGAGGGGTGAGTCACTGGAAAAAAATTTCCAGTGACTCTAACCAGGGTCGGCTGCGAGCGCTAGCTGCGGCGGCCGCTCCAATCCTAAATCATGTGGCCCTGCCTCCGAGATTATAACAGCGTCTGTTGCGATCCCGGAGGCAGCACCCGCGGTCTCTTGTCAAGCCATTGGTCGTAAAAATCTTAATGTACGACTTAAACACAACCTTAAGACATGATAGCGTCGGATTGTAATTTGAATGTACGAGACATAATTTACGAGGAAACTCGTAAACCCATTTTCCAGCATTTCTACCATACAACAGCGGTGCGCCCGGGTAGATTACTTGCAAAAACACCATCCAGATGGCGCTCGCCTCCTCGTAGGTCTAGGGAGCCTACATGCAACGCTGTTTTATAAAACGGCGTTACATGTAGGCTCCCTACGTAGGTCAAACTGGGACTTATACCCCAGTCACACGGCCACCTTTAAAGTCATTTGAACCAAAGATCCTTTACTTCAAGGGAAGACGCGAGCTGTCAAATGGGCGCATCAAAGGAGGCCTAGTTGAAAGGAGCTTTGAGTCAAGGGAGTACGCGTCTGTCCTTTGAAATCTCAAAGGAATACTCTTGAGCCTACGGGGCGTCCGATAGAAGAAAAAGAAATTGTGTATAAGTACGACTGTTCAATTTTTACCTTTTGAAAACTAGTTTTACTGTATTATAGAAGTTTCTAAGCACTCAACACTTTCGTGACACCCGCAATCCCAATGATGAATGCGCCTGTACAGTAGCTCCAGCACGACCTGTCGTCATCAGCAATATCGACGCAACATGGGTGCCATGTGCGATTTGGTTATCGGCTGCTACGCATCAAAGGGTCCTCGTTTTTTTTTTTTTTCAGTGCATCGTTAGCTTTCTTCCGTTCCTCGTCACTTGTGAGTTTAAGGATACGTTGCGGTTTCTGCTAAACATCTTCAGCGGAGACCAGAGACCGTGTAGCACTGACACATATTTCTTGAACCAATGTTCCTTTGAAAGCTCTATGCTCGTTAACTTCAAAGGCCCTTTGATGTGCCCGTGTGACTGGGGCATTAGCCTGCCTAATGCGTTTTGGATACGCGCGCGCCTCAGGAAAACAGCAAATATTAATAAAATAAAAAAAGGTCGTAGAGCCTTCGCATTTTTATATAAGGCGGCTTATATTGTCACTATAAACATGCCTTCCCAAGAATGCACTTGTGTTTAAAAGTGAAGGCGACTTTAAGGGGATCGGTGTAAGCTTGGACTTTGAAAGCTGGCTTTCCCACGTTATTTGCCACGTTATAGTGAAGCCTACTGATAAAGAAGAATGCAGTGCGAATGGGGCCCGATAACGCTATCGCGTTCCACTCTTAACGTTTTGTGGAAGTGGAGAAAGACATTGGAAGTGAAAATAGGCTATTTCAGAATCACTTTGCCGCCAAAAGTACTTCAATGCGTTCAGCAGAAGCGGAGTTATCGGCACTCAAACACGGCATCCGTTGTGCTCCCCTACCTCCTTCAATGCCTTGCACTGCGAAGGCTACGGCAGAGTGAGGCGGGGCGGGGCCACAACGCTCCGCCTCCGAGACGTCACCGTGCCGCGCACTTCAACTTTCATTTTGGACTTCCGATTTTGGTGCATACGAAGCGCTAAACGTAAGCCAAACGCGGTTGTCCTCAGCAAGCATCAGTGCGCTTAGCCAGTGGACTCGTGGCGGCACCTCGCAGGCGGCCGCGTTGTAGCCTACCGCAGCGACCAATAACAGCCGCGTATTGGAGTGCGCTTTATTGCGAAATAAAGCACACAGAAAAGAGCGAGGATCATAGAGTTTTTGAAACGAGACCGTTTGAGAGAAAGGTGACTTCGCGCTCCACTTGCGAGCTCCACGGACCGCGTACGACAGCAGAACTTGGCTGAGATGTTCACAACAGCGTATGCTACCCGCAGACTATGCTATTTCACCAAGGCCGAGCGGTGGTTCAGAGCCCCTTTAAATTAAGCAAAGCTTAAGCGTGCTCCAATATTTTTTTAGTCTGCTAAATATGCTGTAAGAGTATACACTTGCATAAGGCTGCTCCTTAGTGCATTGACAACTGTGGCATTCTCACGTATATTTCTGTACTAAAAGCTGAACATGTCGCAGTGTTTTGTGTTCACAATTGAGAAACATTGAAAAAAGATTACGACTTCTTAACGGCGTTACACTAACCGTTTTACTGTAGGTATAATGGCCTTCCAGCTTTCCTTCAACATTTATTTGCGCCGCAACCACGGAATAAAATGTCATACCTTCATCCAACTGAAACCACGGCGTTGCTGTAGTGGAACAGTCTTGCGATTATTTTTTTAACAAAAGGCAGGTTTTCTTGATAAATATGATCGATAACACAGCGAATTCAGCAGACACTTGCTCCCTCTTGTGAATATTATTTTCCTGGTCTTCTCTAATTCCCAGCCTCATTCACTGGAACTCGAAATGCCGGCCAATGGGTGGTTTACATTTGTTACGTAAGAATGCTCCAAACGAAACGTTTGATCTCGAGCAGCAACGTACCCCATTGACGAACGATATAACGTCTTTTCTATAAGCAACTACAAAACATGGATGTTTTAAACTCTGCACGCGGTATAATAAATCTAGCGCAACTGACACATTCACTGAGGGAATACATAGAAAATAAATACTGCATGATAGCACTGAAAAACCTTAATGAACCAAGAGCACTACAACCAGAGGCCTCTAAGCCATGGACAGTAAAAAAGAAAAACGATATGCGAATGACAGTAATCCTGGTTTATACAGCTGCTGAAAGAGCGCGTACCACTCTGTCTTGGAAAACGATTCCTAGCCCTGCCTTCTAGTACGCGCCATGTTGCACGGCGTAATGAGCTCAGAAGGATGGATACGCGACATTTACATGTCTTCTGAAGCTTTGTGTCATTCATGTCGCCTTTACGAGTGACAAACGATGCAAGAGCGGCTTGCTGCGCTGCGCCGGCGTCGTGCGCTGCTGTTGTCAAAATAGGCAGTCGAGGCCGGCTGAGGCCAGCAATGGATGCGTCACTGCTTGATCAAACATGGCGGCGCACACTGGTAGCGCGGTTTTAAAGGTCTATACAGTTAACTTGCAGAGGCTGCAGTCAAGATCTCTTGTAGGTCCTCCGTAGCTGTATGGAGGAGTAATCTCATAATGATGTCACGTCGTACTATAATGCCCTCTTGTTTCACAATGCTGCCGGAGATAACGCGGTGCAATTACCACGCACAACATTAGGACAGCCTTGACGATGTCGGGCGCACGTCACTGATCGCAGGCGGCACTTTCTTCGCGAGCAAGATGCGCGAGACCAAGCCGTTGACGATGCTGGACCCGTTCCAGAACCGCTACGGCCGGTGGATGGCGCTGCTGCTCTGCTTCCCAGCTGTTGTCGGCGAAGTCTTCTGGACTGCCGCCATCTTGGCAGCGCTCGGTGCGTCTGGCTAGTCTGGCCACTTGCAATCAGAATGTATTGCGTGACGTAACGGAGCCAGATATGAATAGCTCTTTCGGCTAAACCGCTCGCCAATTTTGCCCGTGTTCCCGTGTTCCCGTGATGACGTGCAAGGTGAGTGAGTGAGTGAGTGAGTGAGTGAGTGAGTGAGTGAGTGAGTGAGTGAGTGAGTGAGTGAGTGAGTGAGTGAGTGAGTGAGTGAGTGAGTGAGTGAGTGAGTGAGTGAGTGAGTGCAACTTTATTACGGTCCTGTGCACAACGTGCAAGATGACCATGCGATCAGCGCCCATGCGATGACCATGCGCTCGCCCCGGAATACTCCGTTCACCAGTGCGAGCTTTTATGACCGCACTCTCTCGTGATAACCTTCATACTATGAAAACGCCACACTGTTCATTTAAACACTAACTCAGATTACGGCAAAAGCCCGCACTGGCAGCATAGCCTCCGAGATCGGGTAGCGAGAGGCGCGCGTGCCGCCCGGCACCAAACGCCATGCTTACGACCTCGCGAATGTCATTAACGTAGCTTTCGTTTTCTTTTCTGGTTCAAAAGAGAACATAGAAATATCGTACGTCAGGCTGAGGTCATAACACGGGAATATTTCTCATAATCACATTTATACCGGAAATATGCGTGAATGTAGTTTGTATGAGACGGGCAGATTGCGTGATGAATGATAAATGTAATGTTTATGCCCGAAACGAAACAGGGACGCTGACGTAAGATTATGCACTTCACTCACGGTTTCAGGTAGCCCGCCGTGGATGCCGTATCGTTACGCAAGAAGGGCATGTTGCAGAAGCCTCGCCACACGAATCGATCGGTCGTTCCATACACAATGCTTGACAGTGGCGATCCTGCAGTGTCGTGACGGTCTGCAGGCTAAAGTTTGGCCTATATAGCCTCCATGTCTACGGGCTAGCGCAGATCCAAAATCCTTAACAGCGGAGCTGTTTAAGCTTTACGTTTCCCCGCGTAGCGTTCGCAAAAACTCGCCTAGTGGTGACGCCACTGCGCACAGCTGCCCCTCGTTTCACCTTGCGATAGCCAATTGATAGCCAATCAATAGCTAATCAATTAATTATCATTAAATGCAGGAAAAATGCTGGGCATGACTTGGTAGTGCTTAGCCTAGCCCAATACATGGTCAGTACCTTGCGATAGCCAACCAATCGGTAATCAATAATCGATCAATAATCATTAAATTCCGAAAAAGCGTAACCGTAAGGCCAAGACCAGCTAGGTACCGATCAGCTCCGCTGTTTCCTTAGCCTTGCGCCGCTAGTGCAAGTTACGCAATTTTTTTCTTTCAGGTAACACCGCAGGCGCTATCATAGAGGTGGACGCACGCTTCTTCATCATAGCCTCCGCTCTGGTGGTGTTCTTCTACACATCGCTGGGCGGCGTCTACGTGGTCACACACACCGACGTCCTCCAGATTGTCAGTACGGCCGTCTGCCTGGCAAGTGGAGCGGCGTGTCGGGCGGCAGCCCTTTAGAATGTAGCCGAAAAAAAAAATTATGCGGATCACATGAGCGCGGGTTTAAGCGAAATTTTCTTCAAGGGATTCGTGGGCTGTCACATACTTCATAACTCCGTTACGACTACTCGCCAGAATCCTCTGAATATGTTCAGGTGTATCTGGGGCGTCTGCCAGCGCTTTGGTGATTGCCGAGTCTCGCCAGCCGCCTTTGCAGACACTGTTTGTTGAAGCACGTTGCCGCTATTTTCGTCGGCCACTCAACATGACAAATAATCTTCTTTGTCAAGCCACTGAGGATCAAAACGCGGCCCACTCTCGGAAAGTTATAGTACGTTGAAGAAACTTTCTGCCTGTTAATGAACGGTTGGCCTGCAAACATTTCGCGTCCACCATGGCTACTCCCAATTACTGCAGAAATCGCTACTTCCGTTCTCGGTCTAACCTGGAATTGCAATCAGACGATTAGCCTTGTGGCACCTCTACAACCCATATCGTATTGAAGTACACACACAGATAGTTGGTGCAAGAATGTGGAAGCTTTAAAGGCCGCCGTGCCGACATATAAGCCAACATTTAGCTTGCGCCACAGAGACCCTGAAGTGAGTGACTTTGACGATTTTCTGCAAACGTACTCAGTCGTTTGGGTAGGTCCTCCGGATCATTAAAAGAATCATTTAAGGTGTCAGTCGGGCGAGCCACCCGATTGGCTACCCACGTCGCGTCATCGATAATTATTCCGACTTTATGGTGACGAAGGGTTGTTCATAATAGTTTGGAGGTTGGTTATTTGTTTCCATAAAAGTCGCAGTTTCGCCCAAAAGGCGAAGCATCAATTGCGATAGCAAATTAGTAGAGAGCTATTCGGAGTAGGGATAGTAGTTTTATCGGCTGCATAAACTTGGACACATCCGCTTATTAACAAGCGTGGTGTCAGCGCGCACAAGCAAACATGAATAGATCACACTGAATGACCGCAGCCAACGACTGCCAAAACGCTGGCAGCAAGCGCAAGTTCGCGCGGTCTATCGCTTCAACGGAAACTGAGCGGCGAATGCACAGCGCATACAAAGGTCAGAGCCGTGCGGAGATAAGAGACGGTGCGGGCGACCGCCGGGCAGAGAAGTTGTTGGCAGAGGACAAGCTGTGCCCCCCCCCCCCCCTCCCTCCCGCGCTGCCTTACCGCTTTGTTGCTTTCGCGTGGGAGATAGAGTGGCAAGTTCCCCTTACGCCCGATTGCAAGATACGCCTTTGGAGCCGGAGCACAGCATCGCCCCGCCTCCCTCTCACCAATACCCCGGCGGCCTTTCGGGCGACGGTCGCGTCTGCTTTCGGCCGTGCGTTCGCTCTCCGTGATAGCGCGCGCGTCCCCCCCCCCCCCCCCCCCCCTCCGCGCGCTTTTTCTCGCGCATACGGCGCGCGGCGACGATTTTATCGCCCTTGGAATCTATACGGAACCTCACCGCGACGGTGACGCCGACGGCAGAAATCCTGTTTAAGTGTCCATATAATTGCTATCGCAATAAAACTAAAAGAAAGCGAATACACAACGACAATTAGTGAGTCGAGCATTTCCGTCCCGCAGCAAGTGGTGTCTGCTTGTGTTACAACGTGCTCCGTGTTGACACGAGCTGTGCGGTCAGTGTTGGTCTCGATGTTTCTTTTAGTGAGGACTATATGATTCGCCCTTGTTAACTTTTGGGCGGGAAATCTAGCGATGTCAAGCTGTAGCATCGCGACCCTCTGCAAGGCTACAAGCAAGCGGAGCGGCTGCAGCGCATCGGACTCACGGTATCGGATCGGTGCCAAGATCTAAGCGTTTGCGGCCGTCACTTTATTCCGAAGGTTTCCAGCGCGTCCGATATAACGATAAATGCAGGCGGGCTGGGCGTTTTGCCCTATTGACGGAGGCGCAAACGTCATCGGCCTGTAGGGTGCTGCCACCTGGTGGCGCAGAGCTCAAGCAGACGCCTTTTCATTACACCTAGGAGAACAAGCCACTCAATAGAAACAGCAATTTATAGACTTCGGATTGGTAGGACCTAAACTAAAAGCTTCGAAGATCTAGGGAAAACTGACAGCGCTGTGTGCTCTTGTAAAGAAGCTGAAGACATAGAGCATCATGTACTGGAAAAATTATGATAATTACCGTTCGGGGCTTTCCGCGAAGATAGGTGCTTTGGATAGGCGTCCAATATCACGATGTGAAATTTTGGTTGCATAACCATCAGAAAGAATGCAACACAGTGCAGCATGCGCAATAATGCAGTTTTTGAAGAATCTGGAATATTTTTTTTACTAAACCACATCGTTGGAACTTTCATCACGCGAAAACGTCGTAATTTTGGATGTAATGTTTTCTTTAGTATTTGCACATATTGGTGTTTTCATAATTCTTAATTTTCATAATCCTCCCGTTGTTCCTGTGTGCGTGTTATAGCGAGTGCTGTGTTTGCCACGAACGAGTGACGTATCCGCATTTTGATATGAACACTTGAATTTTGTGAAGTGCTCGGGAACGTTTGTTTCTGCGTGCATCACGAAGAAAGAAATGCACGTGTGCGTGCGTGCGCGCGCGCGCGTGTGTGTGTGTGTGTGTGTGCGTGTGTGTGTGTGTGTGTGTGTGTGTGTGTGTGTGTGTGTGTGTGTGTGTGTGTGTGTGTGTGTGTGTGTGTGTGTGTGTGTGTGTGTGTGTGTGTGTGTGTGTGTGTGTGTGTGTGTGTGTGTGTGTGTGTGTGTGTGTGTGTGTGTGTGTGTGTGTGTGTGTGTGTGTGTGTGTGTGTGTGTGTGTGTGTGTGTGTGTGTGTGTGTGTGTGTGTGTGTGTGTGTGTGTGTGTGTGTGTGTGTGCGTGTGTGTGTGTGTGATCTTTAGAATTGTTGTTACTATATTCTTTTTCTCAGTTTCTCGTTTGAAACTTATACATAATTGGGAGCGCCATCTACATGCTCTAATATCTCCTCGTTTACATAGCTTTTCTCAAGAGTTAACGATTTTCGCGCAGTGGATTTGCGTGCCCTTCTGCTTAGGCAACCACGCCGTCGGCTTGATCGGGCCTCCGCAAAGTGACTGGATCGGCAGCATCGCGTCTCGCGACGTGAGCCAGCTTTTCGACGCCTTTCTGATGACTGCGCTCGGAGGTATTCCGTGGCAGGTAATACCACAGGAAAAAGTGTTTTGTGGCTATTTCTTTCTGTGGGGCTTGATCAGTTGATGCAAACGAGTGATGTAAACTGGACTTTGAAAAAAGGTGCACTCGGAAATTTTTCGCAGATCATCTTCTTCTTCCTGGGGGTTTCCGTGCCAAAACCAGTTCTGATTATGAGGCACGCCATAGTAGAGGGCTCCTGATTAATTTCGACCACCTGGGGTTTCGCAGATGTGCAAGCCCAATTGCTGGCGTCATGAACCGAGTTTGCGTAAACGTGCATATGTTCATCTCGGAAGTCGTTTGCAGCGCTGTGGAAGCTGGAGGACTCCTTAGCCAATAACGAGGCCGAATGCCCCTCGGCATGTGTTCATCCGCGCCGCGTCGTCTGCTCAGCGGCTGCGGAATTCGCTGTATACGACGTGCTAGCGCAACGGTCCTAACATTTCACGCATCGCTGTAATGTATCATGTACTAAAGAAATGAACTCTCTGCCGCCATTAATTCTGAATTCCTAATGAATTCCTGCCATTAATTAGACAGTTACGCCTGGAACTATATGCCGCTGCGCAAGAATATTGCCTGTGTACGCCTCGTACCTTTGGCTGCGCTGCAATGCAAGACGTTTGCAGTGCCTCTGTCTAAACACTATGTACAATATCCGGATTCTTTAACAGTACCGCACGAACATCGACCTGCATGTATGTAGTGGAGGGTTTAGTAGATTAACCTTTTCTAAGACAATGGGACATATACGTCCCACCTAAATATGTGCGCGAACACGCTTCTCAGCAGCAAAGGGGTGCATGTATCTCATTTGTTTGTTGCTGCTTTCTGTCTAAATGTCTCAACACTTCATGTTAGGATAGTTTTGGAAATGGGTACTAACTTGCGACAATTAAGCATGGTAAATCTAGAAAAAATTGCTTTCATTTTTGGAACGTTTCCTGAATTTTGCCCACATTTGCTTGCGAAGAAAAGTTCTAAAGATGGCAGAGTAGTTATTCCTCTTTCCGGCATTTAGATTTATTTTTAGCTCACAATGAGCACCCATTCTTGTATCTTGAGGTGATAGCTAGTCAGCAAAACTGGCCCTTGTGAATGCACGTGCAAAAAGGCGCCGAGGTCCTTGGTGTTGACGCTCTTCCGAAAAGTGCGCTCAAACATTTTGTTTATGGCCTCCTCTCTGCCACTTTGTCATACTTCGGTCCGTTTTAAGAGGAAAGTGGTTACATATAGTTTTTCATTGAGACTCTCGAAGGTCAGTGGGGCAAATGAGTCCCACTTCCTAAAACTAAACTACTTGTTGTACAGAAGTGCAGTTATTTGCAAACTACATCTAAGCAGCTGATTTATTTATGTGACACGAAAATTTCAAGAGTTTTGGTTCACGAGGAAAGTGGTCAGGAATAATATTGCAATGTGACTCCAGAGGGTCGATGGGGGACATACGCGTTCTAATTTCTGATATACCATTTAGTGCGAGTGGGACAGTTACGTCCCACTTCTTTAAGTAAACGGCTTGATGTAGAGAAGTGAAATTTGTGGTAAACTATGCATTTCTACACACCTCACTTAGGCATACTACGCTAAAAATAATTCGAGAGCTTTGTGGAAAATATAAGCTGTCCTACGAAGGGTTAGCAATTTGACGCTGCGCGGAAACTGATGTGCAGGCCTGGACTGCGCGAGGCCTCGGCCGAGCGTCGCTCTGTGGGCCAATGCGACGGGGATAACTTGTGCAACTGTGTGACGCAGGTGTACTTCCAGCGCGTGCTAAGCTGCGAGACCGACTTCGACGCCCGGATGCTCTCGTACTTGGCCGCCGTGGGTTGCATCGCGCTGGCCATCCCGCCCGCCGTCATCGGCGCGGTGGCCAAAAGCGCGAGTACGTGCATTCCACGGCCAGTTTGTACGATGCACATTTATGAGTGACAGCCTGTGACCTAGGTTTACCCCCCCCTCCCCCCTGTAGTCGCTATAGGCAAACAAATCGTTTTTCAGTAGTTTTCAAATACTTCACATTGTCAACTTTGTATGATCAAATATGAGAACTGCACCAAAGATAATTTCAGCCCTGCCCCAGTTGACATAAAAAGAAAGGGAAATTACGTAAGTTCGCTGCGTTGCGAGGATCCAAACTTCCCCAACTGAACCGCAATCATTAGCGCTCGAATTTCGATCATGCATGGCATTCGAAGATGGGTATTGCTTGGCACTATTTATCCGTGCAAAAACCGCGTGTTTTCTTTGTATTGCCTCTGAATAGTGGCACCATCCGCAGCGAATATCTTAAGTATCGAGAATAATCTTGCAGCGAGTCTGCTTGTGGCTAGGGTTCTGTGCATTTTTAGTGTCCGTCAACAAAAACTATCATCAGCAATGGCTCGAGCGTCGTCGTCTTCTTCCACAGCTGGCTCAGTTTCAGCTCATCATTCCAGCGTAGAATTTTACTTCTCTTCTGTCGTCGTAATGGGGAGGTCGTAATGGGGAGGCCGCGTTATATTTTTTTATTTATTTGCGGGGGTATGAGCCATTGCTCAGAAGTATTCAAGCTCTCAGACTGGGAAGGCTTAGGAGTGAGCATCAACAGCGAATATCTCAGTAACCTTCGGTTTGCAGATATGACATTGTCCTATTCAGCAACAATAGGGACAAATTGCAACAAATGATTGAGGACCTTAACCGAGAAAGTGTAATAGTGGGGTTGAAGATTAATATGCAGAAGACAAGTTCAAAGCCTCACAAGGGAACAAAAATTCAGGATCGCAAGTCAGCCTCTAGAGTCTGTAAAGGAGTTCGATTATCTAGGTCAATTACCCACAGGGGATCCTGATCATGAGAAGGAAACTTACAGAATAATAAAAGTGGGTTGGAGTGCATGCTGCAGGCATTACCAAAACCTGACTGGGAGCCTACCACTGTCGTTGAAAAGAAAAGTGTACAATCATTGCATTCCACCGGTGCTAACATATGGGGCAGAAACTTGGAGGTTAACTAAGAATCTCGAGAACAGGTTAAGGACCGGACAAAGCACGATGGAACAAAAAATGTTAGACCTAACGTTAAGCGACAGGAAGAGCGGTGTGGATCAGAGAGAAAACGGGGATAGCCGATATTCTAGTTGACATTAGGAGCGAAAAATGGAGCTGGGCAGGCCATGTAATGCGCATGATACGTAACCGGTGGAGTATTAGAGTTACAGAATGGATACCAAGAGAAGGGAAGCGCAGTCGAGGAAGGCAGAAAACTAGGTGGGGTGATGAAGTTAGAAAATTTGGAGGCGCTAATTGGAATCACCTAGCGCAAGACAGGGGTAATTGGAGATCGCAGGGAGAGGCCTTCGTCCTGCAGTGGACATAAATATAGGCCGCATTTCGATGGGGGCGAAATGCGAAAACACCCCTGTACTTAGATTTAGGTGCACGTTAAAGAACCCCAGGTGGTCCAAATTTCCGGAGTCCCCCACTACGGCGTGCCTCATAATCAGATCGTGGTTTTGGCACGTAAAACCCCATAATTTAATTTTTTAGGCTGCTGATGATGATGAGCCATTGCTTACGCGAGTATGAGCCATTCACTGTCTTACATGACGGATGCATTTAATGACAGAGGTGATACGAGAATGTGTGTGTGTACCTATCGTCACGATGACCACCGATCAGGACAATAAATATTCGTACCTTCGTACCTTTGTTCGAAATTCTGTATCACCTCTGTGTCATGTGCTAAACAGATTCGCTGGTCATCCACCTTCACAGAGTGGAATGGCTCACGTTTTTTCTCTGCCATTGCCGAAGTCAGCTCGCATTTACGTTATGGTCTATAACGGACTCATAAGTATGCCTTTTAAACTTAATTCTGAGGAAACGTAATTATTTCTTTATGATGCTCCATTCGTGCTTTTGATAAAGTGTACTCGTAATGCGAAATGCAAGGACAGAAACTCGCTAATATAGAGCGAGTACTGGGATGTTAATGTTTTATATTGTTACGCGAATGACACTGATGACAACAGAGGGCTGTACACGATGTATTTACACAGCGGATTGTGACGTTCAGCAGCCTAGCTAAGAGCTTGCGCGCGAGTATCTTCGTCGACGTCTTCGTCGCGACGACTGCGTTCCGACCTTTTCAATGAACGTGCGTATTATTTTTCTCCACATTAATGAAGAAAAAGGCTGTTCGTTAGCCGATAACTATTCGAAAAGTATTTGTGATTGGATTCGATCCTATTTACATTTGGCACTAGTTGATTCGGCCTCAAAAAATTACCTTTCAAACACACCTGCTAGTTGTCGACGTTCGAGTTGAATATTTTTGGAAGCTCGGTGAGAGAGAGAGCAGGTATAGAACACATAAAAATAATGTTGCGAATGGACAGCCCGTCCTGTTTTAACGTGCTCTATCCTTCTGTCTTAGCAGTAGTTTTGGCGTTGAGCTTTTGTGTATACGATCCCAGAGAATTCGTATTTTCTTTTTTCCTCCTTGCAGATTTTACGGCGGCCGGCTACCCGGGTCCACACTATTTGCGGGACAAGGACATCGTCCGGGTGCTGCCGTATTCCATCCGCTACCTGACCTCCGGCTTGGTCTCCATGATGGGCCTGATCGGCATCACGGCTGCGATCATGTCGTCGGTGGACTCGTCCATGCTCAGTGCCTCCTCCATTGTCACCAAGAACGTCTACCAGTCCATCCTTCGACCCATGGTATCGTATGCGGCTCTAGAAATACTACTTCGTTTAAAGTGGCACTAAACCAGTTTCGCTCGTATCACAAAACGCTGAATCAGTTTAGACCAAGAAATGGTTTTCTAACTTTCTTGGTTTATACACTATTTCATCAGAACTGTATTTATGTTTTCACGCTAGGAGATTGTCTTAGACGAACAAACGAAGGAAGCAATTCCATTTCTTGCATTTAGTGCCGAAACCCAAGCTCCGGCACGTCAGTGTGACGGTATCTGGACAGCGCAGCAAAACACGGACACAAGAAGAAATGAAGACGAAGACAAGCGCTTGTCTTCGCGTTCGTTTTTTCTTGCGTCCGTGTTTTGCTGCGCTGTCCAGATACCTGCAGTCCATGATGACCGACCAACAAACCCATACCGCCACCATCGTCAGTGCCACGTCGTGGATTTCATTTTTATTGTAGACTTAAAAGGGCCCGAAGGGCATTACATAAGGTGGGGGCTTTAGCAGGGTAGTACAAAAATATGTGCAAGAAAACGCCAGTGGCACGAGAGAAATGCAAACTATTTTCTCATATTTAGGCCGCTGCGCTGCAGTAGAAATCCTTGAAACTTACGATGTTCAGTCTTTGGCTCTTTTCGAATGCGATGTACAGTTCATCTATAACGTCGTCCGTTTGTATAGGCGCCGTCAAATGTCATGGCGTCACAGCGACCTGGTGCGGAAATTTCAAGGCGGAATAGCCATGGCGGGTGTTTTGCGGAGGGGGAGGGGGGGGGGGGGGCGGAGCGTTCTACTCCAGGCAGCTCCGGCGGCGGCGTGCGCTCGCCCGGGCCGCTCTATCTTGAAAGCCATCTGCGCTTGTGAGCGCGTACGTGTGAGCGCCAACCACTTGTGAGCGCGTGACACCATGCTCTTGTTCATTTAGTTAGTATGCCTATGTTTACAACTTTATACGGATGATAAAACTACTATCCTTACTTCGCATAGCTGTCCACTAATTTGCTATCGCAATCGATGATTCGCCTTTCGGGCGAAACTGCGGCTTTTTTTCGAGGTTTAGAGGTCGAGGACCTTCATTTAACGCAAGAAATGAATATGAGGAACGCCGCATAGTTGAGGTCTCAGAATTAACGTTGTCCACCTGCGGTTCTTTAAAATGGTATGCATGGCACCAAAGTTGCGAGCTTGAAATGTGCATTGCATGTAAAACCGTACACGTCCCACGCCAAGCTGGCAATATTTGAGCGCATTCGGTGCAGTAGAAATTTTTTTGTTCTATCACACTTGAACCGTACAGCAGTCTAGAAACGATCGTATACGGTGCCGATGGAATGAAATGAACCCCCGGAAACGTCTGCCTCGTGGTGCAACGAAATCTGGTCTCAAGGCCAGGAGTAGAACCCCCCGTCCCTACCCTCTCCGGAGCGTTGCATGTGACGGAAGACGGCGCGCTTTCTTCCCGCTTCCTTCCCTCGCGTGCGCGAGATTGAGCCGCGATCGCCGGCTCACTCTCGCAAGCTTTCACTCGCACACACCATACGGCGCGCGGCGATGGTTTTTATTGCCCTTGGACTTTATACGGTACCTCACGGCGACGGCGGCGCCGACGGCAGGAATGCGGCTAGTGTCCATAAATGTGCTATCGCAATCAAACTGAGAATAGTCGGGCGACCGTAGGCATGACCCCTTAATGTGCGCGCAAGGCACGGCATGGACATTCTTGCTTTCCGCCTCCATCGGGGGAGTTGGTTTACGTTCATGGCTGCAACAGCGCGAGTAAGGGCAGGGTACGTTGAAGAGCGCACCCTCATATCCGTTCCGAGAGTATCCAACTGCTTGCTGCAGGCTTCCGACGTCGAGGTGTCCCTGGTGCTGCGAGTCATGGTGTTCATCATCGGGTGCTGGGCCACCTACGTGGCGCTGTCCGTGAATTCCGTGTTCGAGCTGTGGTTGTTGTGCTCGGACATAGTCTACGTGCTGCTGTTTCCGCAGCTGTTCTGCATCCTGTACTTCGAAAATAGCAACGCATACGGCGCCTTTTTGGGTGAGTCACAAATTATGATTGACTGTCGACAAATGTGTCAGTGTTATACGTAAATTTTATTATAGGGTGCTGCAGGAGACTCGACTGAAAAAAGTTGAAGGTCGCGCATAGATGATGCTTTCTGCATTTTCTAGTGATTTCTCGTACTCTTCAAGTAATTGTATTTCGACTTATGGCACAGGCTGACTGATCCATGTCACGACCTAAATCAATATCGAGAGGTAGTCCAAGACCCGATGGCGAACACTAGCCTGCCAGACGTGACCGCTATGTCGGAAGCGTGCAGGAGGCTGTTGGGTACTCGGAACGGAGATATCGATGTACTCTCCATGGTACCGTACCGTAAAATCCGGACTATAGGTCGAACCGGAATATAGGTCGACCCCCCAACTAGCCAATTCTAAAAATGAAACAAATCTTTTTCAATGGCAAAAGTACTGAGAGACAACCTTACCAATGGAGCACCGACGGGGGGGGGGGGGGGGGGGGGGTATTGTAACGCCCCCCTGAGGCCGACCTTACCCCCCTTTTGTTTAACTCCTTTCCTTGCGCATTTGAGTACTGCAACTATGATGTAAGACGCGCAACCGTCTGCACACTCGCAAAAAGCGCATTTTCTTTACAATTTCCCGTGAAGAAATTGAAATTAGTGCTGTTTAGATGGTACTGGCCATTTGAAAAATTGCGAATTGCCGTTTGCGAATCGCAAATCACGTATGTAGCCTTGGTTTGTGTGAGGGCCAGTGCTATGGCCGCTTCCTCTGCCGCTTCGGCATATGTCGTGTTCACGGTGACGCTCGTGAGGTGGTTACCTCGGTGGCTAGTAACTGCACTTGCACGGAGAAAAAAGAACAGGTTTGATTGCCGCCGGCCACCGTAGTCGCCGCTGCTTTCTCCATCCCGTGCCGCTCGCCTCCTGCTAGCAACATTCGATGCGATTAGTTCTCGGCTCCAATACCCGAAAACATTGCCTTCGTTGCAATGGCAACACTATACCTCTGGTGCGTACGCACGATTATCCGCTTGTTACAAATTCCGAGCGGTACAGCAGTCATAGCGGCCGATGAATCCAGTGCAGTCACTCAGAGTGGCTATAGAAAACACTGCTTGCCTTCACCTGCTTGGTTTCTGTTTTCAAATTCCTCTTTTTTACTTGTCACGACTAGGCTTCAAGATTTTCACCTTACACTCCCTTCGTCTTTTTGTAACACGAAAGTGTTTTATGCCCGGGTTCACCGTCAACTTCCTGTAACGAATGCGACGTCGGCGCGAACGCGTAAAATATGCTCTTGGCGTGTACTAGAATATGGTCGAGTGGGACGAGCGGCTGGGGCGGCGCATGCTTTGCAGTGAGGCGCCCGACGTGGAAAAATACTGGGGCGGCGCTGCGGTCGAAGTGGATTGGGCCGCATCAAGGTCGCGCCGTTGGAAACTGCTGGCGATACTGCTCGGCAGGGTCATTCGTACTACTTCGCGCGCTAGTATTTGCGTTCATACCGATCAAATGTGGTTCATAATTGCATATGACATGCATTTATGCCTTAAGAATAAATTCCTTTCCTTTCTCTTTTTTATTTATATTTTATTATTTTCTAATGCCGCTCTGTGATTGCGCGTGCATTGCGGCCGCAGTGTCGGCTTTCATTCTATGTTATTGTACGGTTTCCTTTGGAGAAAAAATTTTTTTCTCGTTCTTCAAGCAACAGGTATCTCACGTGTGTATTGTTGCGCATATAGTTTTCTATCAGTAGGTCTGACGAAACGCAGACGAAGCAACATATGTAACCTTCCTGCTTGCCGCTTCAAACAAGTAAAGCTTATCTGCCCCATCCGGCGCCTTGTACTTTGATTTACGGGAAGCACTGGTATAGATTAAAAAGAAAGAGTAAACTGCAGTGCAACATTCCATTCAAGTTTCCGCCTTTCTCGCGTAAGAGAATGCGGAGTAATTGGTACGGGGTCATTTATTGCAGTCGGACCTCGGGCGCCGAAGACGGTTTTAGTTAGCCATTCTATATGCTAATCTTTGGCCGTAAGCCGTACGTGGAATTTTTTTCTAGTCGATACTTCAAAAATGAAAATAAAAAGAAAGAAAGCCTGCGCGGTAGCCTAATTAGTGCCTATATCGTGGATACGGCGTTGCGCTGCTAATTCTGGAGCTCGCGGGTTCAATCCAGGTCGCGGAATTTGATGGGAAAGAAATGGAAAGAGACTCGCGTACTTCTATTTAGGTGCGCGTTAAAGAACCCCAGGTGGCAAAAACTAAACCGGTTGTCTCATAATCATATCGTGGTATTTTGCCACGTAAAACCCAAGAATTTGCTTATATTAAAAAAAGAAAAAGCAGGTGGCTGCGTTCTTCGGCTTATTTATGGGGGTGTAAACAACATAACATATTCTCGAGTCTGATTTCCGAGAAAAACATGTTAAGCTTATCCTATATTTCATGCGTAAATGTAATGCCGTTCCCAAATGTATGACCGCTCAACTCTGTAGCGTTCAGTTATCCGCTGCACTATCATAACGACCATAATGAAACAATTAAAGGAACGGCATGTCTCACATACACGTAAAGATATGTGCAGATCTGTTGCGTTCGTTGAAGAAGATTAGTGTGGTACCACATGGGGCACTCAGTTTTAATGGGTTGCAAACATGGTGAGACCGTCAAAAATTCTTGTCTGAATCATGTTAGCAGATTTACAGGCTACCCTAAAACGGGGCGTTTATATTGAATGAGAGCTAGGAACTTGTTAAGCAGGACTTATTAACATCCGTCCGTTAATTCTCTCAGGAACTGCGCCTCTGCGCAATAGCCACGACTCTCCGGCAGCAAAATCATTCGGAATAACAGTCCTGACGTGCATGCAGTCACTCATCTTTGAGATTTCAATAGTGCTGTTATGCGTTACATTCGCACGGAAATTACTATTCCGCGTCATACAGTGTAATAACACTTGCAGACACACAAACACACGCACGCATATATATATATATATATATATATATATATATATATACAAGATGGTTTTGCTTGCTCTGAATACTATTTCTGCGAATGAGCGTTTTATTTCCAATATTCACTATAATAAGTGTGTTTGTCACTGCAAACACGTGCGCTTATTCCGGTCGGAAGCTCTCACTTTTTCAATTATTGCATTTAGAATATTTGTTATTTTTCCCTTACACACACACACACGCATATATATATATATATATATATATATATATATATATATATATATATATATATATATATATATATATATATATATATATATGTACCCTTTGATTTAATTACATAGAAATACATTGGTCATTCTTCGCACCACGCAGTTAATCAACCTGATTTATTTCACTCTAATATTGTTTTCTTCGATCATTGTCCCTGATCAATATCCACCAACAAGAAGCGCGTGTAAAATGACACGATATCAATAATAAAATTTTCTTACGTAGCCTTCATGGCGCGGAGATACCAGTTACTTTTAGAGGACAGTGGTAAAACAGCAGTTCACCTAGCTAAAACTACCTTTGGTACCCGCTGTCAAGAGTCATGGGCGCACCAAAGCAACTAAAACATTAAAAAAATGTACTACACAGACGTTCTGCGAGAAAAACTGGGCGCCGCCAGCGTCCGCGTAGCGAACGCGCGCTCGCTAGCAGACGACGCGCTTGACAACGACAGCAAAACTGAAGACGTAGCGTTGTATAATCTATGCCTCAAATACATATGTTTGGCAAAATGGTGTAAACATAAAGTTGCAGTTGAATGTGCGCTATTTTAAGAGCGTACTATGCGCAATCGGCCTCGGCGCCCACAGCGAAAGTACGTTGAATATGCCGCGGAGCGCGGCTCCACCCCAATCCAGTTCGCTCGCAGCGCCCTCGCACTATTTTTCCACACGCGGCGCCTCAGCGACAGAGCGCCGTTCGGCCCACTCCACCATTGTCTAGTACACTCTACTCTTGACCATAGCCTCCTATATAGAGGCTATGTCTTGACATAAGCTCCCTCTGCCTTGACAGGGATGGCACCGCCATCTAGGAGCGGGGAAGCGAAGTACTGCATCACGAGACTAACGAGCGCCGACAGTGAGCGCTTCGGTAATCTCAGCGCAGCGGAGGCTCCAATATTTCATTTCATTTATTGTTTCCGACACAATACAGGTCAGGGGAAGGTGCGGTTAAAGGCAGATTGCCTGACAATGGCCCTACCACCCATGCACAGTTCAATAGTGGCGTGAACATTCTACCAGAAATTAAACAGTAGATAGGGAAAGCATTGTACGGGAAATAAGCTTGGTACAGCAAAAAAATAGCGATAGTTAGTGAAACGCACACAATTTTTTTTAAGTGCGAATGCACTTCTTAAGCGACCCCGAAAACTCCGCCGGCATCCGCGCTCCTCCTCTCCCCTAGCAACGGCGCGAGGAGCGGAGAGGAGCGTTTGTAGCAACGGCGCAGCGACGTCACGCCCCACGTGACTGCGCGCGCTCCGCCCTCCGCTCCGTGGCTGCGCGCGCCCCGCGCCGGCTCCGCACCGCTCTCCGCGCCGTGACGTCACGGCGCCATGCAGCTGGTGTGCCTCTCCCCCGTTAGGTTTGCACTCACCCTCGGCCGCCGCCTCTCCCCTCGCGCTGACAGCTCCCTCCTCGCCCGGTAACAGCCCCTCGTGTGCGTACTCTCCCCACCGCTCACCCCCTCTGCAACCGCCTGGCGTGTTTCGCTCCGCCGTCACGTGTTGTGTGTGTGGCGCCGGCGCGTCAGTCGTGCTCTCTCGCTGCCGTCTCCTTCGCTCGGCTGCGTATTACTATTTGCGCCCCCCGTACAGCGCTCGACCGCTGGCGCCACGCTGCGCCGCTCGTGCGTACCGCGTATTTAGGTGGTTGCTTTCGCCGAGGGCGCTCGAACGCAATCATATGGTTCGCATGCTTGCCGTCTTTGCAAGTGTGGCTGTGTGGCCGAGTGGTTACGGCGCTCGCTTCGGGATTATGTGTACGCGGGTTCGAGTCCTGCCTTGGCTCGTTTTTTTTTTTTAATCTTAATATCACGCTTTTTCTTTTGTTTTCCTCTCTGTTTGCCAGCGCGGTCGTCTGAACCCCGGCGCCACGGCGGAAGCCGTGGTGCCGGGCGCCGACGCGAAGCGGCGGTCGTTGGGGTGTTGCGGAGCGCAGCGTAGCAACACCCCAAATAAAAAAATACTGCTCCAGTCAGGTAGACTGCTCCCTCCCTGATAGTGAGATTATATTTGGATCATCAAAACAGTGATGCGTTTATTTAGGAATACCACCGATCCCCTAACAGCAGGCTAGTCAGCCCCAACCCAGCGTGTTCTCCGTAAACGCCTCCTCCGTTCCAACGGCGGCGGCTAGAAACATGGTACGCGCGAGCGGCGCAGCGCGGCGCCAGCGGTCGAGCGCTGTACGGGGGCTGAAATAGAAATACGCCGCTCGGCTCTGAAGATTCTGCAGTTTAGTCGCGCGCGCCCCCTCATAGCATCACCCCGTGCTTCGCACTTCCTCATACTCCCCTTCGGGGAAATGCGGGTTTTTTCTTCTTATACATCGTTATAACCTGACGCTTGAGGTCATACATATTTTCTGGACAACAGATAGGAGTTAACAATATTTTTAAAACGAGACGTTGACATGCATTCCTTCGCATTAATTAGAACTTGCGGGTTTGTATTTAAAAAAGTTGGTATTAGGTACTAAATTTATTTAGTTCAATATTTTGTTCTAGAGAGTGGGACTTGAAAGTGACTATATCTTAGTTTGTATTGCTTGCTATTAGGTAAATATGTATATACAAATGCAGACTCATTTTTCTGTATTTCACCTTCTATGTATATATGTAGCTAGCTTGAGGTTGTATAGCTGATCGACTTTAAGTATTTCATTTTTTAAGAAGAACTCGGATGTGTGATCGAGCCATCCGAGATTTTCTATGTGGCGGACAGCTTGTTTTTGAAGGACGGTTAGCCTGCCTAAGTTTGTTTTGCTTGTGGTGCCCCAGATCAATAAGCAGTAGTATAGATGAGAATAATAAGCAGTAGTATAGACGCTCACCGGCCAACTTAAATCTAGCATAAGACGAGAGTTCTAGGCACAGCTAGTGGTTGTAAATGGATATGACCGCTAAACTCTACGCGCTCAATAGCAATGCAGATCCATTTTGAGCCTGACGCGCGCGCTCGCAGCTTTTTCCGTCAGCGCCGGCTTCCGCTGGCTGTGCGGCGAGCCGTCGATGAACGTGCCGGTGACCATCAGGCTGCCGATGTACGATGAGAACCTTGGCCAGCAGTTTCCGTTCCGGTTCGCTTGCATGCTGCTCGGCCTGCTCACCCAGCTGCTGGGCTCGTACGCCGCCTCTTGGGCTTTCCAGGGTGGCTGGCTGCCGCAGAGCTTCGACGTCTTCAACTGCTTCGCCTCAGGGCGCCAAACCGAACCGAAACAAGCGACCAAGCAGAGCGACCAGAGCCTCGGTGCGACAGGCACCGCCACCGGTGGGCAGCAGCCGGGCGGCGAATGGAGCCTCAAGCACGATGTCGGGGCTCCGACTTTAGCCCAGGACGACGACGCCTACAGACTCAGGAGAGCCAGCGCCGTCGATGCTTTCAGGAGCCGTAGGACCAGCGGCGTTGACGCTTTTAGGGTCCGGAGGGCCAGCTCCGTCGACGCTTCGCCGAAGACCAGGAAATTGAGCACCGCCGACGCTTCCTCGAAGGCCAGGAGAACCAGCACCGTCGACGCTTTTAGGGTCCGGAGGGCCAGCTCCGTCGACGCTTCGCCGAAGACCAGGAAACTGAGCACCGCCTGACGCTTCCTCGAAGGCCAGGAGAACCAGCACCGTCGACGCTTTTTCGAGAGCCAACATGAAAGCGAGCGCCACGTTTGCGAGAAGAGCCGATACGACGACGGACGTGGCGACCCAGCCTGACAACGTCGTCGTGCCCGGCGCCTTTGAGACTAAGTCGCTGCCGAGAAAGGACAGCGTTAAGTCCACGAACTCCGCCAAGTCGGACTCCTCGACCGACTCCAAGGCGTCGGAGAGCAAGCGGGAAGACAATCAGGCGGTCCAGTCTTCCAAGGCGCCCTCCCACAAAGTGCGCCGGTCCAGGAGCCGGGCCCACATCGAGGCGACGTCGGCGGCGGGCGGCGTCCCCAAGAGTGACGGCGAGCCGCCCGAAGAAGGGGGAACGCGAAAAAAGCGACGCTGAGGAGCATGCCGCGGCCCACACCAACGGTGCTTGCTCCGAAGCGTCTCTTCTTCTTATAGGTGGTCGCGCATTTTTTTTTTCTTTGTGTTTACGTATTTCAGTAACGACGAAGTGGTTGCAGTGAGGACGGCACGTGACCCGCCTCCTGCACAACGGCTTTGCGAGGACAATGCAGGGCTTACATTTAAGAGGCGGTTGTGTGTGTACGCGGGGCCATCACCAATGTTTCTCGTCAAAAAAAAAAAAAATTATTTTTTGCTGACCGATTCGGCGAACCATTCTATATGGTTATCGCTCTTAGGTATCAAAGAGCGTTTCTGATTTCTTATTGCTTTCACCAGGGCTCGGAACCGAGCCTTAAACGACTTGAAATGTTACTTATACTTGCGGTACGGGATTGTGTTTAGCGCCTTAAGACCTTAACAGCTCCGCAAAAAAAATTGCATACCAATTTCTAGCAGGGTTTCTAGCCAGATTTTCAGTGCAATTGGCACTTCCAGTCGCAAAATTTCTAGAGACAGCTGCAAACAGAAAAGAGCGCACGTTGATAGGCGCGGAAAGCAAATCACGAAGCGGAACGTGTCGTCACCACTGGATGCGATTCGAACTGACCAGTACTGCTATTAAAGAATGGGGGACAGTCCAGTGTGTTCACTACTAATTCCAGATGGAAACTGTGCCATATCTTGCTGAGAGGAGTTCGATTTTCATGTGATACAGCTGGTAGCTGAACCTTTCGAGGCGGGATTCAGCATGCTTCGAACTGGAAATGAATACAATTGCCAGCTGGAAGGTTATTTTAGATGGGGAAAAGTTCCAGCTGGCGGATATTTCCTGCCTACTAATCCAACATGGAGTGGAAACATTTTTCATTTGGAGCAGCATACACGATTGTCGTTATTATAACCGTTTTTCACTCGGACTGCTGCTGGCAATGTGAAAAGGGTGTATGGGCACGCACTGACAGCACAATTTTGGGGGTTTGGTGTCTTGAAGGTCGTCTCGGAATTTTTATTCAGCTGAGGAGCTCTACGTGCCAAAATCACGATTTGATTATGAGGCAACATGAAGGGGAAAAAAAAACTACTGAATCTGTTTAATATTTATCTGAATATATAGCCGTTTATTATGCAGGTTATTTCTGCCTTTCTGAAACCAATCTGAACATGTGTTCTGAAGTGAATAAGGTAAAAGTTAGCCATACGAACAGATTTAATAGTTAACTTTTCCCTCCGATGTATACTCTCGATATCAGTATGTCATCATATAGCGGGTTCACTTCTATCATTTACATCTATTATACATATTAACTAGCTGGATTGGTGCTTTCCAAGTGTGCTAGACTTTAAATAGTTAATATGCTCCATCTGACGTTCCTACAGAGAGTTGGCGCATGGATTCCACGTGGAATTCAATAAAGTTGACAAAACTGATTTTGCCAGTTGCACATTTTTTCGCAATTTTGGAGATGCAAATTAAATGTGGTGAAGTTGAATTTTATTGGCGGCTGAAGGGGATATTGTACGCCACCTGTAGATCACCTGTGACATGTAGTGATGTTCGACCTTTTCAGATTGGTTTCGAGGCAGGAATAACCTGCATAATAAACGGCGATGTTGAGATAACTATTACGTCTGTTCAAATAGTCATCTCAACATCGCTGTTAATTATGCAGTTTATTTCTGCCTCGAAACCAATCTGAAAAGATCGAACATTACTATATGTCACCACCTGCAGTTGTGGGGACAATACATATTACTATATAACTGGATTTTTTAATGGGCCAAGCGTATTTAGAAAAATGAGAAGCACAACTTCGCGGTTATCTTAGGTTTATTTACCCAACAGTTTCGGTCGGTGGACCGAAATTTTTTCAAACCCTTGAAAAAGGTCGGTCCACCGACCGTCGGTGCCGTCGGTGGCCGGCTGTATGCATGGATAGTTAGCTATCTTAGTGGCCGCACCGTGTACATGTCGACAAGTGATGGCGACACCGGCCAGCACGATATCCACCGAGGTGTTCCACAAGGGGGAGTTCTCAGTCCAACTCTCTTCAATATTACACTGATTGGCCTTGCATCTGAACTTCCTAACACGGTAAAGATTAGCGCATATGCGGACGACATATGCATATGGGCATCTGGAGCTACCCGTCCCCAAATGCGTGCTAGACTCTTCTGCCTGTGGCAGATAGCACAATTTTAGTTCATGAGCTGGTGTACTCGAAGAGGCGGACATTACTTGCACAAGAAATTGAAATGCATAATTGAGTAATTACCAATAAATCACTAAGTTTTAACTAATTACCTGATGACCCATATTTCAATTCACAAATTGTAGCCGTGGAGTTCGCAAGGCGGATCCACTTGGAACGAATTCTCGGATGACACCAGTTTCGAGATATTAATTATCGAACTTTGCGGATAAATGCATTGGCGTTCCAGTTAGTACCTTGAGAAAACGTCGCTTTATGCATTCAAGCACAAAATTAACTGGAACGCCAATGCATTTCTCCGCAAAGTTCGGGAATTAATATCTTTAAACTGGTGTCATCCTAAAAATTAATTCCAAGTGGATCCGCCTTGCGAACTCTCCGGCTACAATTTGTAAATTGCAATGGGGACCATCAGGTAATTAGTTTAAAACTTAATTAGTGAATTTTGTTAATGAGTTGATTATGCATTTCAATTTCTTGTGCAAGTAATGTCCACCTCGACGAGTAGACTAACTTATTAACTATAATTGGGCTATCTGCCTCAGGCAAACTTAAATAAATTTTGAAAGTGTTCGCTGAAACACCCTGTATATATATGCATAAAGTATGTGCAGGCGCACTTAGAAAAGCAACAGCATTATTTAATTGCGACCGTTCGGCCGGACCCCGGCCGAAAAGAATGTTCGAATATTTGCTGAATTCGCTCAAGTTATATTTTTAACACGAAAGTGTTTTATGCCGGGGTCGGCGATGAACTTCCTATTGCGGAAAGTAACTGATGTGGCGTTCAGCGCCAACGAGTAAAATAAGTTTGAAGGCGAAATTTCTGTTAGCGTTGTGAGGTACAAAAAATATCACGTGACGAATAGCAAAGTCAATTAACAATTAGTGATTGGATTAAGGTGGAACAGTATGAACTAAGATGAATTAAGGTGATTTAAGGTGGATTAAGGTCTAATGTCGATTAAGGAGTATTAAGGATTAGGGTGGATTAAGGCGCATTAAGGAGGATTAAGGTATATTAAGAAAGACTAAGGTGGATTGAGGATGATTAGGGTAGATTAAGGTGCATCGATGAGGTTTAAGGTGGATTAGGGTGTATTAAGGTGGATTAGGTGTATTAAGGTAGATAAGGGTGAATTAAGGTCGATTAAGGTGACTAAAGAGGATTAAGGTGAAATAACGTGGATTAAGGTCAATTAAGGTGTATGAAGGAGGATTAAGGTAGATTAGGGTGGATTAAGATGGATTAGGGTGGATTCTGGAGGATTAAGGTGAATTACAGTAGGCTTTACAAGGCTTTCGCCTTCGCGTCTCTTAGGCAATAGCAGGCCAGAGCAAGTTACAGCTCAGGCCGACCTCTCTGCCTTTCTGTAAATAAATTTTTCTCTCTCTCTCTCTGCATCGTGACACTAACGAACGCCGTCGGGGAGCGCTACGCTAGTCACAGCGCAGCGGAGGCTCCAACGCGGTACCAGGCCCCGCACACTCTCGAGTTCACCAAATGGCCACAGAGGGCGAAAAAATAGACCGCGCGGCGCTGCTAATAAAACAAGCTCAGTACATCCACTCGAAAATATGCCTACATGAAGTGCAATAGCTCCCACTAGAGGCACCGTAATAAGTGCAATTTTGTTCTGCAATTTTTCTCCCACACTTATCGAAGCGTTTTTATTACATCGCAAAGAGTACAAGATTATTATTCTTAATTATACATTGTAGTCTTAAGTAGTAACTTTGTTGGTTTTTGTCACTACAGACGCAAAATAACGTTCAGGATCATCGACTTCCCAAGTGAGTGAGTGAATGAGTGAAATAACTTTTATTGGAGGTCCAGCGAAGACGCGAACTCGTCGCGCACCCGGCTAGTCCCACGTCGGGACCGGCAGATCTAGCCCACCGGCCCGGTCGCGGGCACGCCGGAGAGCCAGGATTTACTTGTTTAAATCGAGCGGGGCGGTATCTTCGCGTGCACGGTAGGCACCGATTCATTGGTTCGTACACTTAAGCTAGTTGCTTATTTTTTGCTAAAACCAGTTTATTGCGCTTTGATACCTCGCGTTATTTAACTTGGGGTGAAGTGATGCGTTTACGAGCGGAGATGTAAGCCCGAAAGCTAGGTTTCGGTTGAAGCCATGCGCAACACGTCTGCGTCGAAATGGGAGCCGGATTCTGCTGCGACCGAGGACGGCAATACCGGTGAGTCGTTTAACATACCTGCTTGAATCGTTATGTAATATACATCACGTTAACATACAGCCGGAGACAAGTTAACGAACTACATCCTGCAGTCAGGACCCTCTGTTGCTGTTTTCGAAATAAACCTTTAGTTGCGAGGCCGTCGTTATACACGCACTATCACGAAAGGATGAGAGAGCGACATCGGAACGCGCGTCACATTTTTCATCTCGTTGTAGCCTGGCCATAGGCGACTGAGTAGCCTTATCAATGTTTATATATATAGTCTGCCGGCAACTTCTTTAGTCCGTAAAACCGAATAACGCTTCGGTAAATTGAAGTGATAGTACTGAATTTAATTAATTAAACATTTGCACGCATGATAATTTACCCATATTTCGTACTTGTTGGTTCCAAATGTTCTTGCTGTTCTGTTTGGTTTACCTTAGGACATTATTTTTGTACTAGTGAAGCGGTGCATCACGTTCGTGCACCACATTACGTTCTTCACATCAAATCACGTGGACGCCCGGTCACGCGGGACTGGAGGGGAACGAAAGGGCGAACGCCTTAGCTCGAGCGCTAATCAACCGAGCAGGGCAAAACCAATCGTCTCATCAATCCCCACCCTTTACCTTCGTGCCCCTGCCATCCAATTATTGCGACCGACTCGAGATCCAGCGACTCAATCGCATGATTTATCCTCCCCCTCACAAAAAGCTCAGCACTGAAGAGGCAGTAGCTCTCAGGCTTATCAAAACAAACGCATTCCCAAACCTACACAAATACAGCAAAATATACCCACAAACATATCGCTGCATCGCGATACCCTGGCGGGACAAGAAGCTCTCGTCCTGCAACGTCGAGCCAGTTTGCCTCATTCCAGGCCAGTGGAGTCCTGGAATGAGGACACCACCCACTCGTCCTCAAGATCAACGACCTAGATGATCCCAATAAATGTTCTCTCTCTCTTTCTCTCTCGTGCAGAAAAAGAATGCAACAGTTCTAATAGCTTCATGTCTTTGGTGCATTTGCTTGTGGAACCTGCAGTGCGATCAGTGCATAAATGAACGCATAAATGGTCTCATTTGTGAAGGCTGTGGTCAGATTGGTAATTTTGAACAACTTCGCGGAAAGAATATGCCGGATTTAATTGGAGGTCGTCCTGATCAGGGGAGCCGAGTGGGAATACCCAGTAAGAGAGCGCGCAGGCGGCGGCGTCGGCTGCCTCATTCCCTTCTAGTCCCATGTGAGCAGGAAGCCCAGACTATACTGCGGGTTGCAGGATTCCCATGATAGTCGGCATGTTCAATAATCGACAGGTTAGGTACGCGACCCAGCCGTTTTCGACGTTCCGACAGGCCCCTCGCGAGTCGGAGATGATAGTTTGCGATGTGGGATGACAAGCTGCCAACGCAATGGCGATTTCCTCCGCATGTGTTATGTTCCGGGCTCGGAAAGTAAGCCCATCAACTGTTCGGTTCTCGTGGACGACAGCGGCCGTATACCATCCCCCATGGCTGTCGGTGCGCGCGCTGATGAATTGACCGCCTCGTGGGAAACGTCCAAGGTATGCGTTTGTCCAGGTTGAGACGTAACAGCACATGTAACATAGTTCACTGTACACTATCAGCGTCATCCGCACTCTCTCCTTACCTTTCTCCCTTTCTCCTTCGTAGAGTAGCAGGCCAGAGGCAAAGCTCCTGCCGACCTCTCTACGTTTCTCACAATAAAGTGTTCTCTCTCTTCCCCCACTTTGTGGGCATGTGCCAATGTCTGCGATCATCATCACTATCAACGTACGAGCGTCGCAGAGCATCACGCGCCGTTGCACGAGCTCGAACACGCGAGATCCGTGTGCAGAAGAAGAAGCTGCAGCGAGCATCGTAGCTAAGCACGCGGCATCCCTCGCGTTCGAGCGTCGCAGAGCTCGTCCCAGCGTTCCCGAGGGAAGATGGCTGTGGACGTCATGGCCGTGTTGCTGATGGTCGTCTACTACTGCGCCGTGGTGTCCGTGGGCGTGTGGTCGGGCCGCAAGATGCACTCGGACAGCGGCCTGCAATCGTCGCGTCTCAGCGTCGAGACTCGTCACAAGCAGGATGCGGCGCACGTCCTCATGAAGCTGTTCATAGCGAACCGCCGCCTGCCGCTCTGGATTGGCGTCGGCTCCATGACCGGTGAGCGGCATTCACAGCTTCCTACCCTACCTCCCGCATCATGGCCTCCGAGATTGACTGGCGCGGCGGAGCGTTTCCGTCAGCGCCGCAGAATCTGAGGTCATATCCGTCTAATAGAGCACCCTTGCTCTAGTACCTGTTTACGTACGCCTTTTCAAACACCGCAAGAAAATCTACGAAGGACAGATAGAACTCACCCTGCTCGTATTCGCGATTAAAGATTAAAAATTGGCCAGACAAAACAGCGCCGTCGCATGCCCCCGCGCGAGGGACACGTGTAAATGCAGAGCATAGTGGGGTTCCGTGGTGGTGTTGTTGGTGTGGTGGTGGTGGTGGTGGTCTGGGTTGAGAGAGAAGAGAGAATCGTAAGTAGGTAACGTAAAGTTATTATTTTATTGGCATCACTATGCCCGAAGCTCCGGTCCAGGAACTCGCGTTTGAAGCGCGCGTCGGCACCCCCAAAGTCCCGTTGACGTTGCCCGACGGCTTCCGCGCCAGCGCCCTCCGGGGCGACGGGCTCCGCGGCGGCGGCGGCGGCCTCCAGACGACGACGCTTGCTCGCCGCCGCCTCTCGTTCCCGTACGCCGGGGTCCGCGGCCCGACGCTGACGTGTCGCAGCCGCGTCTCGTTCTCGACTCGATGGGTCCGCGGCCCGACGCTGACGCCTGCCCGCGGCTTCTCGTGCACGCTGCTCGGGATCCGCTTGTCGACGTTGACGCCTGGCCGCGGTTTCTCGTTCACGAAGTTCGGCGTCGGCAGCGCGCCGCCTCGCCGCCTTGTCTTCTGCCGCCGTGGACGAAGACGATGGTACGATGTCTTGAACTGGTGCTTCGGCGCTGATGTTGGATTGCGTCGAGGTACTAGTTGAAGGTCTTGCTTCCATCGCTTATCAACTGCGACCGCCGACGAACGCAAGAGAAGAGAGCGCAGGAGTTGACGAGTGGAGCCCGCGCCAACCCGCTTTATATTCCTAGCGCGCGTTAGAGGGAGAGGGGGTGGAGAGAGGGCGCGCTATCACGCCAGCACCTGCTGTTGCTACGGTGCTTGCAGCGCCGGAGCGCGACTCAACTACGACGCTTCTTGGCTGCACATGTGCTGCAAGGTGTGCTGCAAGCGTGATGCGGGAGAGGAGGAGTGGGGGAGAGGGCGCACCTGTGCTCGAGCTGTTGCGGACGGACGGCGCACGCTACATGCGAGTTAAAGAAATGCTCTGCATTTAAAAAAGGCGCAGTTTCACCCGAAAGGCGTAGCAGTTTTGTAGCGTTAGCTACACTGGCCTAGCCAAGCCCGTTTCGCGTGGCACATCAAGAGCCGTGCTGCGCATGCGCAAGGATCAGTGATGTCACACGGCTTGCTCACCGGAGCCACCGGAGCCGGCACCTCTCGCGCACTCCGCCGCCGCCGCGCGCGACTCACCGCTGCCGGTCTGCGCATTCTAAAGCCCCTATATTTATAAAAGTAGCGCCATTCTTAGATCTTGCCGCCACCGCGCTCACCCCGGCGCTTCGTAGCCGGGGTAGACGCACTTAAAGCCCCTTGATGTTAGATCAAGGGGCTTTAGACGCACTGGCGCCGGCGCGCGCTCGGTGGGCAGTCGCCGTCTGACACTGCGCTGGAGCCGCTGCGCTTCTGACTGGCGTTTGCCAGTGTGGTATAGCCATGGAGAAGGAGAGCGCAAATGCTGCTCAACAGCGCAGAAGAACGGAGAAGCTTGACTCATCGGATCCCGAAGTAGTTGCCTGGCAATTAGCGGTTGAGCGTAGGAGACAACCAGGAAAGCTAAGAATAATCAGCTGAACCTTTGCTAACGCTACGTATATCCTGGCATAGCCGAGCTAAGCCACTGCATCTTTTTTGCATACTTTTTGCCATACGTGTCGCTAAAGTGAGACGGAAAAGTCGCTAAATTTCCGCTTAATTTTCTTGCAAAGTCGCTAAAATTGTCGGTAAAGCTTTTGATTAAATTTAGCTAATGTAGTCGTTTAGGAACACTGTAATACCGGGTGTTTCAGTGAACACTTTTAAAATTTTCTAAAGGTTGCTTGTGGCAGATAGTACAGTTCTATTTCTGGAGCTGGTCTATTCGAAGAGGAGGATATTACTTCCAGAGGAAACTGAAATGCATTATCGACTAATAGTACAGTTCTATTTCTTGAGCTGGTCTATTCGAAGAGGAGGATATTACTTCCAGAGGAAACTGAAATGCATTATTGACTAATTAAGTTTTTAACTGATTATCTTATGGCCCAATTTACAAATTTAGCCATGGAGTTCGAAAGGCGGATCTATTTGGAACGAATCCTCAGGATGACACCAGTTTCGAGATATTGATTCCCGAACTTTGCCGAGAAATGCATTGGCGTTCCAGTTATGTTTGTGCTTCAATGCATAAAACGACGTTTTGTTAAGAAAGTAACTGGAAGGCTAATGCATTTCTCCGCAAACTTCGGTAATGAATATCTCGAGACTGGTGTCATCTTACGAATTTGTTCCAAGTGGGTCTGTTTGACGAACTCCACGGCTACGATTTGTAAATTGCAATATGAACCATAAGATAATTTGTTAAAAACTTAATTAATGAATTTAGGTAATTATTCGATTATTTATTTCAACTTCTTGTGCAATGTCAGCCTCTTCGAACTAGAACTGTGCCATCTGCCACAGACAGCCTTAAAACATTTTTTTGAGTGTTCGCTGAGACACCCTGTATAAGCTCATGTACCATGAATCATTTACCGAAATTTCTCACGTTTATCTACGGTCCGTGCCGGTTATGAACAAACAGTGAATTTACCAGACCAGCAGTGTGTAGATAGCTCAGAATAGTGTTGGCCTGAGCTCGTTGGTTGCACATAGCACAAATGGTTTCCAGCAGAACGTATGGACACGGACAGAAAAGGACGACGACACACGCTGGACTAGCAACTGAATGTTTATTCTTGGTTTCCCACACCTTTATAGCACACGACAGCCAATGCTTTTTGCTTTTGTCATGCCGGTTATCCGTCTTTCAGGGCGAAGTGTCGTCTTTGCGCAAGTAGTTTTTTTCTTTTTGTGTTAGTAGTATCGAGGGTGTACTGATGCATGATTGCCCGCTTCTGTCAATGGCCATGGCTTCTAAAATTTCGCGCGTCAGCTTGTCTTTACTTTTTTCTAAAACCTGTATGTCGTAAAGTTGTACGGTGCAATGATGCTGGCGATGATGAAAAGCGAGATGCCCAGCGGAGATTCCTTCTAAAGATGCTGCATGCTCTCTTGTCCTGTCATTGACACACCTGCCTGTTTGTCCTATATATCTTTGGCCACATGATAAAGGTATATCATATATCACCCCTGTTTTGCAGGTAGTGTATTTCTTCTGGTGGTTGATTGTGCACTGTTTATTTTTCTGGCCATTGTTGACTCGCGCACACATTGAATATGCCTTGTTTGGTGCTGAACATACAACCGTGACGCCTTCCTTTCCGGCTATCTTCTTTAGCTTATGGGTTAAGCCATGTATATAAGGCACAACTGCGACCTTCTTCCTTTTCTGTTGGCTCTTTTCTTTTTCTTGAGGCTTGCTGTTCGGGAGTTTTATCTTCTTTAGCAACCCTTCGGCGACAGCTGTAAGCAGGCCTTTCGGATAGCCAGCGTTGTTGAGCCTGGTTACCTGGTGCATGAAGCTTTCTTCCATGAGGTGATGACACGACTTCTTTAGGGCGGCTTGTAGCACTGTGGTCACGATGGCTCGTTTTATGGCCCGTTTGATGGCCCGTTTGATGGCCCGTTTTCTGTCCGTGTCCATACGTTCTGCTGGAAACCATTTGTGCTATGTAGATAGCTGTTACTTTGCTTATATAGTTACATAACAATGGGCGATGACAACTGAAATTCGGTGTTTAGTTTCATATTGTCAGGTTACCAATTCGGCACGCTTTCCCGAAGAACACGAGTAATGTGACCTTCCTAACACGCAAGGCTACATAGCCCACATTATCCCCGCATATTTTCTACGCCTCGGCGCTCTTCAGAGGAGAGCTATATTATGCGATACTCATTTGGTAGCATTTTAATACGGTGATGAAAATTACGTGACCTTTATGCAGGTCAAATACCACAATCGCCCATTGATTTACCTGAAAGTTCCGCACATTATTGATTTCTTCAAAAGGCATGCGATTCGCGCGAACGAGTCCGTATGCTCCATTACCTGCGCCTTTCTACTGACGACATCTCTTACTATTCACCTGCTGCGTTCTAAATGTCACCATGAAATTTGGTTCAATAAGACTGGGAAATTTATTTACTGTAACTCTTGTAAGTGTTTGCAATCGAACGCACTTGGTGAAAGTGCAGAACCAGGAGCGTTACGACCCATTTATTTTGGTTTAACGAACTAAGGAAAACAAACAGTAAATAGTGCGTAGACATTCGTCGATAGGAGTGTCTACGCACTCTTTTCTACGCTCTCGTGAGTCTAGAGTTCGTGTCAGTAGCCTGGAATAGCGTCTGCGTTATAGCTATTCCAATCGAATGGAAAGTGTTCAGCGCAAGTTCGTACGCATTCTTTATGATAGACATATTGGTCGCCGTCGTTTCTATGATTCTCTCCTAGCAGACCTTAGTATGTCTATTCTTCATGACAGTCGACTTGTGCGTGACATGCAGTTTCTTCATATAGTTGGGCGTGGCTCCATCGACTGCGACCAGTTATTGATGTCACTCCGATTTCGTGTGCCCCATGCAAAAGCCGCCAAATGTTCTGATACATTTTATCCTGACATGCGTGTCATTTGACCAATGACTCCGTTTGCAGATGACCTATAATTCATCCTTTCATAGCACAGACATATTTGCCTAAAATATACTGTTTTTCATCGCTCTTTTTAGGTGATTGTTTTGTTGCCTATATTTTCTTTGTGATTTTTTTGTAATGTGTCTGGTTCATGTAATGGTGTTTGTATTTGACCTAGCGTGCGCTGGTTTAGGCCAACGGCTGTTGTGGCCCAAAACGGATAAGTATCTAAGAGTTTAACAACGACGCTTACAACTCCGCTTACAACTATACAGAAAAAAAGAACTGTTCACCGACCGCTTTCTCGAATACTGTTCACAGAACTGTCGTACTACAATTCTGTGAACAGTATTCATTGACAAGCCTTGTGTAAGAAATTACAGCTGTGTAGTAGTTACGTTTCTCATGTGAGTTGTTGAAAAGCCGCATTCGCGTAATTATTGTTATACTTCGGGGCAAATTAAAATTGTACCATTTTTTACCAATCTGGTCGTTCAATATAAAGCAGTTTTTTTTTTTTGTTAACATTGATATCTACGTCTTTTTCTTTTTCGGAGTTCCAAGGAGCTCCAAACTAAAACCCCCTTTTTTATTTCCATTTACGGCAGTTTTGTAGAATTGAAGTCGCAAGTATACTTGGATATACGAAAGGTATACCGAATCTTCGCGCAACAGTTGGTGGCTTTTTACCCTCTCTTCTAAATGCAACAAATCACATAAAGATCGGTTCAGTGGACTGGAAGTCAAGTGATCTTCTGTGGGGGTGAGGGCGAGAAGGAGAGGGCGAAGGTGAGAGGGGCACCGAGGACGATGCCTTGATGCGCGCTGTCTATCAGCGCGCCCAGTGTAGGGGCTCACTTGATCTGCAGAGTGTGAGGTGCGGCACAAAATGAAGGCAACGGCAGCACGGAACGTTCGCATTCGAACAAACATACGCGTTCCCCGTTACCAGCGCTCTTCATCACGCTAGTGCTTTGACCGCGAGAGCTTGTGGTCATATAGTGAACATCGTTCGTGTATATGTGTTCGGGTTGCGTGACGCCAGGCCCGTTTAGTTAGGAAGCCTGCAATTTACTCGGCCCATATGACTACGAGCGTTGCTTCGTGGATTATTCTAATACATCGTTATCACTGCCATTGCTTTGGCCTTTCAGTCCAAACTGCGACTTCCTTATTAAATAGGAGGGAGCACATGAACTGCTAGATAAGGAGAAGTGCTGGATCAGTGTCTCCGACTGCCTTTTCAGCGACCTGGGTGGGCGGCGGCTACCTGAACGGAACAGCGGAGGTTGTCTACAGGAACGGAATCCTGCGCTGTCACGCACCTCTGGGCTACGCGGTCAGCCTGATGTTAGGTGAGCCATAGTTTAACAAATTAAGCTCCGCCCACTAAACCGCCCTGCATAGGCCTAGAGCACTGCACGGGCTCGGGCTTAGCCGAAAGCCCGGGCCCGGGCCGGGTAGGGCAGTTTTTTCACGGGGTCGGGTCGGGCTCGGACTTTCTGGTGGTGTGCATGTAACGTGCAGCGAGTTATCCTCCCGCGTCTCGACTCTGAAAAACATGTCTTTTTCGGTCTCGGGCCGGGTTCGGGCCGGTTTGGAGCCGGGCGGGTAACGTAGATTATTTTCGGGCCCGGGCCTGGCCCGGGTCTCGCCATAAAACTTATGGTCGGGCTCGGGCGGGCAGCCCAACGTGAAAATGAGCCCGGCCCGGGCACGGGCTGAAAAAATCGGCCCGTGCAGTGCTCTAGCATAGGGCACTGCACGGGCCGATTGAGGGCACTGTTGAGGGCACTGGTGTCATCGCGCGCAAGCACTAGTCACATGGTACCTCTCCACATTTCGCGCGCTTTTCCGTGGAACCCATAAAAATTGAAACCCCGACAGCTAACCTCATTGAAAGAAATCAACTGCACACTTCTCAATACGCTCTACAACTTCGTCATTAATTTTTTTTTTTTGCGTTTAAGCAAATGGTTTAAACGGTTCTTTAAATATTGATCGCACCGCAAAACATTAATGAACCAAGAACATTACAACCTGTGGCTTACAATCCATTGGCAGTAAATAAAGAAAAAAGTCACGTGCCATTCCACTACTGTGAAGGTGGATTACCAGCAAAGCAGTTTAGCACACGACATAGAGGTGACACAGAATTTATGTCAAAGGCATGAGCAAATTTTACTTACATTGAGCGGCGACGGCGGTCATCCCGAAGAAAGACACAGGTACACACACTTTTACTTTGATCGGCGGTCTTGATCGTCGGCATACATGCGCGTGGAAGACTACCGCCATCTCGGGGAGGCGGAAGAGGCTAGACACGCGTGACGAGACCACCACGCCGGGAGAGTGGAGGGAAACTAGGCACGCAAGCGCTTGGAACGACGACAAAAGGAGGGCGATGCGAGCGTACACATGGCCGACGCGGTTCGCACAGCGGCAAATTTTTGACAAACCCTTATTATCTACCTGAGAGTCTACAAATCTTGAAAATGGTGCCTATTGATAACTAATCTACTGAAAACCAATATCCAAGTAATCAGAGGTATAAGCTTTTGCATAGACTGAAGCGATTTTTCATCAAATTCAGGAGCTGAGTTTTTGCACACGCAGAACTGTTGACAGACGCGAAAATACACGGAACCCTAGTCAAAGCCAGCTTCGCTGTAAAAAAAATGTTAAATAACATAAAAAAACGATGTGCGAATGACAGTAATCCTGAATTATACAGCTTCTGAAGATGGGCATACCACTCTGTCTAGCAAAACGATTCCCAACCGTGCCTTCTAGTACGCGCACCGTACAGCAAAGCCCGCGCGCCACTTTGCACGGCGTAATGAGCTCGGAAGGATGGATACGCGACATTTACATGTCTTCTTAAGTTTTGTGTCATGTCGTCTTTATCGGTGACAAACGCCGAAAGGAGCGGCTTGCTGCGCCGCGCCGGCGTCGTGCGCGGCCGTTGTCAAAATAGGCAGTCGAGGCCGGCTGAGGCCAGCAATGGATGCGTCACCGCGTGATCAAACATGGTGGCGCACACGGTAGCGCGGTTTAAAGGGTCTATACAGCTGGCTTGCAGAGGCTGCAGTCAAGATCTCTTGTAGCTCCTCCGTAGCTGTATGGAGGAGTATATATATGATGTCACGCTGTACTACAATGCCCTCTTGTTTCCCAATGCTGCCCGAGATAACGCGGTGCAATCACCACACAAATTAGGACAGCCTTGACGATGTCGGGCGCACGTCACTGATCGCAGGCGGCACTTTCTTCGCCAGCAAGATGCGCGAGACCAAGCCGTTGACGATGCTGGACCCGTTCCAGAACCGCTACGGCCGGTGGATGGCGCTGCTGCTCTGCTTCCCAGCTGTTGTCGGCGAAGTCTTCTGGACTGCCGCCATCTTGGCAGCACTCGGTGCGTCTGGCTAGTCTGGCCACTTTTATGAAGGCGAAAGTTATGAATAACTTTCGCCTAAACCGCTCGCCAATTTTTCCCGTGTCCCCGTGATGACGTGCAAGATGAGTGATGTGAGTGAGTGAGTGAGTGAGTGAGTGAGTGAGTGAGTGAGTGAGTGAGTGAGTGAGTGAGTGAGTGAGTGAGTGAGTGAGTGAGTGAGTTAGTGAGTGAGTGAGTGAGTGAGTGAGTGAGTGAGTGAGTGAGTGAGTGAGTGAGTGAGTGAGTGAGTGAGTGAGTGAGTGAGTGAGTGAGTGAGTGAGTGAGTGAGTGAGTGAGTGAGTGAGTGCAACTTTATTAGGGTCCTGTGCAGAACGCGCAAGATGACCATGCGATCAGCGCTTCCTATGCTACGGCCCCGGAACACTCCGTCCACTAGTGCGAGCGGTTATGACCCACTGTTATGATCGGCTTGGAACTGCACCTGTCAAATGTGGGAATCAAGCTCGAGCGCCTTTCCCATGACGAGATAATCCTCTTTCATCCCCGAGAGAGCCTCTGACCTCTACGGAGCAGACGAAAACGGCGAGCTACCAAGAAGGAGGACCCGAGGGAGAGGAGGTCGTCAACTTGACCACCCGACAAAGTTCCGACACTTCTACAAGTTCCCCGCAGGAGTCATCGGCAGGTTATGATCTTCCTGGAATCTGTATCTCTCCAATGTGGGAAGCAAGCCCCAGCGCTTTTCCCGTGACGAGATAATCCCCTTCATCCCCGAGAGAGCGTCTCACCTCTACGGAGCAGACGAAAACGGCGAGCTACCAAGGAGGAGGACCCGAGGGAGAGGAGGTCGTCAACTTGACCACTGGAGAGAGCACTTCCCCGAAGGATAGATCGGCCACCACGAGGGGATTTAAGGCCGTCCTGGCCCCCGTGTTAATCAGAACCGCTCGAGACTCAGATAGAGTCAAAACCATGTACCAATGAAGTGAATACAATCTTTTCTATTTTTCATCATCACGATGCCCGCTTTCGTCGTCGTCTCCTGATTCCTGCGGTGACGACCCACCTCACCCGGTCGAGATTATATCAGCTGGTTGGCAGCAATGGGATACTCCACCCTTCGTCCTGGCTTCAGCAGAATGGTGAGCGCTTGACTTTCTTTGAGAATTTGCCAGGTTTTAGCTTGTGTGTTTTCTAAAACGGTGAATTAGTTTCTGTACGTGCAGGCTCCTGTTGAAAGCTTCCTCACGTCACAGTAGAGTAAGAAAGTCCTCGTTCGGGATTGACCATGGATTTGGGCAAACGGAAAAAGCCAGAGTTGTTATTACTTTGTGAAGAGCTGGGAATTGAGGTCGGGAAAAGTCAGAGAAAGCCGCAGCTTATTGAGGCGATTGAGAAGTGCGGGGCTCTTGAGGACGAAATTTCAGAAGCATGGGAAGAGATAGAGAAACGAGCTGAGAAAGCTGAGCAAAACGCTGCAGAGGAAAGGCAAAGAGCTGAGAAAGCTGAACAAAGGGAAGCTGCAGAGAGAAAGGAACGAGAGGAACAGAGAGCTCATGAACTAAAGCTAAAAGAACTAGACGTGCAGCGGGATCTGGCCAGGCAATCAGCAAATAACCACTCAATAGATGAAAGGCATTCAGGTGAAGCACGAGTGAAAATAAGGGATCTCATGCCGTCGTACAAGGTTAACGATGACATGGGATTGTTTCTCGTTACTTTTGAACGAACCTGCGAGAGAAACGGGTTGGCACTAGAGAGTTGGCCGCAACAGATTCTGACCGTTCTTCCTGGCGAAGCAACCGAAATAATTGCAAGGCTAACGAAGGACGAGTCAGAGGATTACCAGAAAGTAAAAGCTGCGCTGCTAAGAAAATATCGGCTCTCAGCGGAGGCTTTCCGCCGCCGTTTTCGGGAGGCAGTTAGGACACCGGGCGAGTCTTTTCAGGATTTCAGTTATAAACTGAAAGTCAATTTAATTGAGTGGCTAAAAGGTGAAGACGCGTTCGGTTGTTACGACAAGGTTGTTGAGCTAATCTGCATGGAGCAATTCTATGGGTCCTTGAGCGAAGAGATGCGCCTGTGGATTCAAGATAGGTCGGGCGAAAAGGACTTAGAACGTGCTGCAGTGCTAGCAGATGAATTCGCCGCACGTCGCGAATCCGAGAAAACGCGCGTCAGGCCGTTGACTAAATTCGGCAAAGAGGAAAACAAGCGCCCCTTTCACAAAGAGAAAGCTGAAAGTGGGACCAAAGACGTGCCGACAGATAATTCCGGAGAGAATGAAACCACAATGAAAGACGAAAGAAAAACAAAAAAAGGCGTTTGAGGCTAGAAAACCGGTCGTCTGTTTCCGTTGCCAGGAGCCTGGACACCTTGCGATCGGCTGTAGAAAGCCTAGAATTGTTTTTTCTTTCATGAATGATGGCGACAACTTGGCGCTCTTAGAACCCTACATTCGCGACCTCGCAGTGAACGGAACGCCATGTAGGGTACTTAGGGACTCGGCTGCGACAATGGACATCGTCCACCCTGCGTATGTGCAACCTGAGGATTTTACCGGGGAACATGCGTGGATCCGGCAGGTAGTTGAGGAGGATAGTGTTTGCTTGCCCATAGCCAGCGTAAAGATCGAGGGGCCGTTCGGACTATTGATGACTGAAGCCGCGGTATCGCAGAATCTGTCCAAACAATACCCCTACTTATTTTCAAATCGCTCGGAAATGCTGCTAAAGAAAAAGGGTCTGAGTTTTGGCGACTATACGGCCCAAGCTCTCCCGCGTCCCCAGGCTCATGAGATCGCGGCGGAGATAAGGCAAGGCAATGAAGAAAGGAAAAGGCCTCATGACATATGTGCTGCGCTTCCTGAGTGCCTAACTAATGAAAGCGGGGAAAAAGGTGCTAGCGAGGAGGCATTCGGCTCAGTGGGCATACCGCAGCAGAGGCTGGTAGAGGAATTAGAAACTAATTTGGAGCTGTCACATTCGGAGGGCTATTTAGACCATTTGAAGGTTGTTAAAGAAGGAATCGCGGTAGAAGAGAGCAATTACGTCGCGAAGGTAGAAGCAGTGGCTATTCCGGAGCACGTTCCTTGCGGAGACAAGGCTTGTTTTAGCAGCCCTAAAAAGGTCAAGGAGGCGCTGAAATCCTCCCTTGTACCTCCGCATTTGAGCGGGGTTCCGGAATCGTCCCAAGGAGAGGAGACTGATATAGCGGCCAAACAGGGCAGGACCCGGACGATCGAGGATTGCACAGGCACATTCGGTGACCGCCTGGCGAGGCAAAAATTTTTCAGACAGCGCAAACGAGCGAAGTATTTAGCACAGCGCAAATTCGAGACAGACACACCGCAGCCCGTAAGCAAAGGGAACAGGCCATCATGCAGAACGTCAAAGGGCTCGTTATGGAGGTTGAGAAAACGGAGACGTCTAAGGCGGATGACATCAGAAAAGGGCGCGTCTCCGCGAGTAGGACTGCGGCTGAATGGGGCAACCTGGCTGAGGTACGCGCGCACGCACAGGGCCAGTCAAACAGTCAATGAGGGGGAATGCGCCGCGAGAGCGAGGACAAAGGAAGAATGGCGATTCTCCTCGCGTTTACGGACTCCCTCTCCGAGACGCGAAAGAAAGCCGCGGCCACACGACTTGACAGGTGACGGGAGGGGGCAGTGTATGTCTGGCACCCTTTATTACCCATGGCGAGGCCCAATGACTTTCAGATTGCGACCTAGTCGAGTGCGCATTAGGAGGTAGTAATTGTCGAATTGGGCGTCTCCATAAGGTTCCCGTTTGTAAATTTGTAAATAGAGCACGTTGCATTTTTTTTTCATTTGTTAGTTATTAAGACCTTATTTCTTTTAATTTCAAAGGTTCCGCGTTAATCTCGGTGATTCGTTGTGATGATTGTTATGCGCGCCAGTTACGCGAATAAAACTGCGAAGCAGGTTTTGCGACGGTGGTGGCTCGTGAACGCGCTGTTTTGTAGATAGGCATTGATATGGAGGTTTGTAGAAACAAACCATTTTGGGTAATTCAATGCTTACAGGGTAGGTGCGTTTACCAGCTACCATTGCAGATAGAGTATGGCTTTCTGTTTCATGGCTTTAAATGCCACTTCATACATCAGCTTAATTAGGAGTTCAAGCGGTCATCAGAGCGCAGTACATTTTGCCTTAGAAGCGCTGGTACTGGCAGATACTATTGACCCAACGAGTAACTAACTCACTGCGCAGCATTTATCCGTCTGATCATTTTCAATGCACTCTCAGTCTCTCAATAAATGTGGCTTTCCCGGGCAGGAGAAACAAAAACGTTAGGTATTAGGCTAATTGAAATATGCACTTAAGTCTGGTTTTTTCCTTTTGTTATTCTCGGGAAGCCCGAATGAGGGCTGCAGGTTTAATCATGATAAGGTTTTGCGTGAAGAATGTGTGAACCTGGCAGTTCTCATGGTTAGTTGGGTGCTCTCTGTTTGTTGTGCCTTGGGCTTGGCGTGGTCTATTTCCAGAGGGTGTCACCTGGCCTGCCTTGGAACGAACGGCGAAACAAAGCAGAGGCACGGTATCTATGGTCTCTTCGAGGTGCTTGGATGCTGCAACCCCTTCGAGACCTCCTGTGGCGGTGGACGGGCTGTTATGATCGGCTTGGAACTGCACCTGTCAAATGTGGGAATCAAGCTCGAGCGCCTTTCCCATGACGAGATAATCCTCTTTCATCCCCGAGAGAGCCTCTGACCTCTACGGAGCAGACGAAAACGGCGAGCTACCAAGGAGGAGGACCCGAGGGAGAGGAGGTCGTCAACTTGACCACCCGACAAAGTTCCGACACTTCTACAAGTTCCCCGCAGGAGTCATCGGCAGGTTATGATCTTCCTGGAATCTGTATCTCTCCAATGTGGGAAGCAAGCCCCAGCGCTTTTCCCGTGACGAGATAGTCCCCTTCATCCCCGAGAGAGCGTCTCACCTCTACGGAGCAGACGAAAACGGCGAGCTACCAAGAAGGAGGACCCGAGGGAGAGGAGGTCGTCAACTTGACCACCCGACAAAGTTCCGACACTTCTACAAGTTCCCCGCAGGAGTCATCGGCAGGTTATGATCTTCCTGGAATCTGTATCTCTCCAATGTGGGAAGCAAGCCCCAGCGCTTTTCCCGTGACGAGATAGTCCCCTTCATCCCCGAGAGAGCGTCTCACCTCTACGGAGCAGACGAAAACGGCGAGCTACCAAGAAGGAGGACCCGAGGGAGAGGAGGTCGTCAACTTGACCACCCGACAAAGTTCCGACACTTCTACAAGTTCCCCGCAGGAGTCATCGGCAGGTTATGATCTTCCTGGAATCTGTATCTCTCCAATGTGGGAAGCAAGCCCCAGCGCTTTTCCCGTGACGAGATAGTCCCCTTCATCCCCGAGAGAGCGTCTCACCTCTACGGAGCAGACGAAAACGGCGAGCTACCAAGAAGCAGGACCCGAGGGAGAGGAGGTCGTCAACTTGACCACCCGACAAAGTTCCGACACTTCTACAAGTTCCCCGCAGGAGTCATCGGCAGGTTATGATCTTCCTGGAATCTGTATCTCTCCAATGTGGGAAGCAAGCCCCAGCGCTTTTCCCGTGACGAGATAGTCCCCTTCATCCCCGAGAGAGCGTCTCACCTCTACGGAGCAGACGAAAACGGCGAGCTACCAAGGAGGAGGACCCGAGGGAGAGGAGGTCGTCAACTTGACCACCGGAGAGAGCACTTCCCCGAAGGAAAGATCGGCCACCACGAGGGGATTTAAGGCCGCCCTGGCCCCCGTGTTAATCAGAACCGCTCGAGACTCAGATAGAGTCAAAACCATGTACCAATGAAGTGAATACAATCTTTTCTATTTTTCATCATCACGATGCCCGCTTTCGTCATCGTCTCCTGATTCCTGCGGTGACGACCCACCTCACCCGGTCGAGATTATATCACCACCCTCTCTCATGATAAACTTCATACCATAAAAGTGCCACACTGTTCATTTAAACACACGGTAAAAGCCCGCACTGGCAGCATAGCCTTCGAGATCGGATAGCGAGAGGCGCCCGGCATCGGACGGCATGCTGACGGCCTCGCGATTGTCATTAATGTAGCTTTCGTTTTCTTTTCTGGTTCAAAAGCGAACATAGAAATATCGTACGTCAAGCTGCGGTGATAACACGTGAATATTTGTCATAGTCACATTTATACCAGAAATATGCGTGAATGCCTTTTCTATGAGACCGGCAGATTACGTGATCAATGATAAATGTAATGTTTATGCCCGAATCGAAAGAGGGACACTGACGTAAGATTATGCACTGATAGTGCAAGATAAAATGTGCGTTCGAATATCACATGTCCCTTTCTTCCCTTACGGCTTCAGCTAGCCCGCCATGGTTGCCGTATCGTTAAGCAAGAAGGGCGTGTTGCAGAAGCCTAGTCAGACGTATCGAATCGATCGGTCATTCCAGACCCAGGGCTTGACAGTGATGCTCCTGCAGTCTCGTGACAGTTTGCAGGCTAAAGATTGGTCTATATAGCCTCCATGTCTAAGTGCTAGCGCAGACGCAAAATCTTTTTTTTTTTTTTTTCAGGTAACACCGCCGGCGCTATCATAGAGGTGGACACACGCTTCTTCATCATAGCCTCCGCTCTGGTGGTGTTCTTCTACACATCGCTGGGCGGCGTCTACGTGGTCACACACACCGACGTCCTCCAGATTGTCAGTACGGCCGTCTGCCTGGCAAGTGGAGCGGCGTGTCGGGCGGCAGCCCTTCAGAATGTAGCCGGAAAAAAAAATTATGCGGATCACATGAGCGCGGTTTAAGCGAAATTTTCTTCAAGGGCTTCGTGGGCTGTTACATACTTTATAAAATACTCTGTTACGACTACTCGCCCGAATCATCTGAATATGTTTAGGTGTATCTCGGGCATCTGCCAGCACTTTGGTGATTGCCGAGTCTCGCCAACCACCTTTGCAGACACTTCAGGTTAGCCGAAGCATGTTTCCGCTATTTTGATTTTGCACTCAACATGTCAATAATCCTCTTAGTCAAGCCACTCAGAATCGAAGCGCTGCCCACTCTCGCGAAGTTAGAGTGCATTGCAAAAACGTTCTGCCTGTTGATGATTTATCGGCCTGCAAACGTTCTGCATCGACCATGGCTACTCCCAATTACTGAAATCGCTACATCCGTTCCGGCCACTAACCCGGTTCCCGCGGTCTAACCTGTAATTGCAATCAGACGATTAGCCTTGTGGCACCTCTATAACTGAGAACGTGTTCAAGTATACACACCGATGGTTGGTGCAAGAATGGAAGCTTTAAAGGCCGGCGTATCAGCATATCAAAAGCGAAGAACATGTAGGTCGTGCCACATAGAGGCCCTGAAAACATTTGTACAAACGTACTCAGTCGTTAGGGCAGGTCCTTCTGATCATTAAATGACACATTATAGCGCTCCACGTAAAGCGTGTAACCTACTATGAGGTTTTAAAAATGTACATCGCTACCGATCGCAGCGGCGCTGCTCACCTCAATTTTCAACCGCCCCGGCAACACTACGTAGCAGGCGCGCGTGACGTCAGTCGGGCGAGCTATCCGATTTGCTTACCTCGTCACGTCATCGATCATTATTCCACCTTTATGGTGAATAAGTGTTGTTCGCAATAGTCTGAATGTTGGTTATTTGTTTCTATAAAATGTAACAGGAATAGAATACACAACGTTTACCACGACAGTATAGGTGCTTCCGGCCCACATCAATTGTCGTCTGCTTGTGTTACAACGTGCTCGCGTGTTAACGCGAACTGCGTGGTCAGTGTTGGTCTCGAGGTTTCTTTTCGCGAGGACCATGAATCGCCCTTGTTGCGTTGTGGGCTGCAAATCTAATTGGTGACATGTCCAGCTGCGGCATCGTGTCCCTCTTCGAGGCAACAGGCGAACGGGGTGGCTGCAGCGCATCGAGCTTTCGGTATCTGATCGGTGCCAGGATCTACGCGTTTGTGGCCGTCACTTCACGCCGGAGGATTACTACCACAATAGAGAGTTCTAGCGCGTCCCGTATTCCAGTAGATGCAGGCCGAATGGGCGTTTTGCCGGATGGGCGGGGGCGCAAATGTGAGCGGCCTGCAGAGTGCCCAATCACCTGGTGACGCAGAGCTCAACCAGACAAACACAGAGCTAATATAGCAGTAACCAAGTGTATTCTACTCCGCTGGTGGTGTAAATTTTCGACAGCTGCGTAATAGTGAATACGTTGTCTGTTTGTGTTTAAAATGTTTTGCACTTGGTCACATCAATATAAGTTCTGTGCCAGGCTGGCTAGCTTTGCGGAACCAGGTGGCTACAATGTACAGGCCGCTCAGCTTAACGCCTCCGCCCATCCTTCAAGCGGCCAGCTCGCCTGCGCTTATCGGAATAGCGGACACGCTCGGCACTGCGACTGAGCGCACGCCGCTTGGGTAGCTCTCACTGGGGGTAGACGGCCATGCGGGTAGCGGAAAGGTTGGACAGAGGCTTCGCACGCTGGCTCCAAGACACCGGAAGTAGACGTCACGAGGTCACATCATGACGCAGAGCCAATGAAGGCGGAGCGTAGTGCCGATCGCTCGGTGAACGATTTAAAGAGCAAAAGCATTGGCCATAGGTAGGAGGGCGAATGTTTTACTGTAGCTGTACCCTACGCGTCTACAATTTGTTCCAAACAGTTTCAGGGGCCCTTTAAGATCTACGACGGCAGAGCCCAACACAGTACGTTTCATATGCTGACAGCTGGGATCATTTCGATGATTAATTCTGAGTGATTCGCGAGCTTCATTGTAGCGCATAAAAGAAATCAGCTTGGGTAATACAGAAGGCTCATATTGCGGCAAAGGTGGTTCTTCATGACATATTGCAATGAATTCCAAGCCACTGCGACATTACAGGGAACGTCACCGTGGCACGCGCATGCAGCTCGCCAGAGCGGTGTATACTATTGCAACTATTATGCGCGTTGTTTAAGCCAACTCTGTGGCCGAATGTCCAAGAAAACATCGTTCACATATGGCGCGGAAAGCTCCAGATTATATGAGGTAGACCTTGACATGACAATTTCACTACACCTGCGAGAACCAGCCGCTCCATTGAAGCAGTAATTTATGGACTTCGGATTGGCTAAAATATAGGGAAAACTGACAGCGCTGTGTGCTCTTGTGACGAGGCTGAAGAAGACAGACCATCATCTACTGCAAAAATTATGATTAGGGGCTTTCTGCGAAGGTAGGTGCTCTGGACAGGAGGCCAATATATCACTATAGGTGAAATCTTGGGTGTCTGACCATCATAAAGACTGCAACACAGTGCAGCACATGGCAGATCTTTTTTAAGAATCTGGAATATCTGCATGTTACTAAATCACATCGTTGTAACTTTCATCACGCGAACACGCTGTATTTCTGGATGCATTTTTTTAGTTGTATTTGGACATATTGGTGTTATCACAATCCTTTGTGTTACCTTGTTCCCGTGGCTCTTGTGTGCGTGTTAGCGAGTTCGGTGGTTGCCACCAGTGAGTGACGTATTTGCATTTCGATATGAACACTTAAATTTTGTGAACTGCTCGGGAACGTTTGCCGGGAAATTAACGAGAACATATTATGCAGAATCGTACCAACGAGATTCCACTGTGTGCGTGTGTGTGAATTTTTTTTTCTCTATTTATCGCTTTAAGCTTCTGCATAGTTGGGAGCGCCATCTACAGGCCTCACGATATCCTCGTTTTACATAGCTTTTCTCACGAGTGAACGCTTTTCGCGCAGTGGATTTGCGTGCCCTTCTGCTTAGGCAACCACGCCGTCGGCTTGATCGGGCCACCGCAAAGCGACTGGATCGGCAGCATCGCCTCTCGCGACGTGAGCCAGCTTTTCGACGCCTTTCTGATGACTTCGCTCGGAGGTATTCCGTGGCAGGTAATGCCACCGTAAAACGTGTTTTGTGGCTATTGCATTCTGTGGGGCTTGAGCAGTTGATGCAAACGAGTGATGCAAACTGGGCTGTGAAGAAAGGTGCACTCTACATTTTTTCGCAGTTCTGCAACCCGATTGCTCGTATCGTGAACCTATAGTTTGCGTAAATGTCTGCAGCGTTGTGGAAGCTGGAGGACTCCTTAGCCAACAACAAGGCCCAATGCCCTTCGACATGTGTTCATCCGCGCCGCGTCGTCTGCTCATCAGCGGCGGAATTCGCGGTCTACGACGTGCATGCGTAACGGTCCTAACATGCCACGTATCGCTGTAATGTATCATGTACTAAGCAATAACCAACTCTCTAATCTTGCCAGTAATTAGACAGTTACGCCCGGAACTATATGCCACTGCGCAAGGATATTGCCTGTGTACGCCTCGTACCTCCGGCAGCGCTGCAAACGTCTTTTGAGATGTATTATATAGCTATACGGGTCGCCAGCTTCCTGCGGTGGCCAACGAGCTAATGCTCATGGCAACGCACCTGAAACGAGTACTGACACATATTTTCGAAGTTGAAGAAACACTGTCACCCGCTTATCGTAGCTCAAAGGATCGCGATCAGTGAAGGTTGGGAGACACTTATGAGGCATCCTAATTTTATGCTAAAGTCCCCTCGGAGCGTCGGAACAAGCGTCACAGACGTTATGTTGTACTTCTCGCCTCTGCAGTGACTTTTAAAGCGAAGCATTCTTTGTGAACCCTCCCCCCTGACTTATAGCCTATGGTGGCAGTAACTTTCGTGCACAGAGAAAAATAAAAATAACTACGTGCACGATCATGGGATCGAAACTCGGGTCTCCCAGCACAACAGCTCGATGCGCTAAGCACCAGTCAACCATACCCCGTCTTTCGCGTCGTATACTTCTCTCTGCATGCATACACCTCTCCTCACCATTTTTTTTTTCCTCAACGGACATCAAACGCGATGTCCTCGTGACATCTTTGCGTGGGCTTCTCAATGTGCATTCACATGAACTACTGTTTCCATTCCCGCTCAGATTGTGAACGGTGTAGCCCATAAACATTGACACGTTACATGACGTAAATATGTGACCTATGCGGTGCATAAACATTGCATACGATTACACGTTGTATAGATGACAGTATAAAGACACTTGTGTAACTGTTTCGCGAAAGCTTCGTTTCCCATAGATACCGACGTGTGCCTCGGATGTGCATATCTGTCTTTTATATCTGAGATTCTATAGCCTCTCTCTAAACACTACGCACAATCCAGCAGTCGAGGTCAGCAGAGAAATGCGGAGGGAAGATTTCGGCCCCAAAGGCTGTACGCGGACTTCGAGGCCGGGCTTCGAAACCCGTCCACTGCGACAAAGTCGCAAAACGCCATCCCTCCCCTTCCCATTCTTCATCTCGAGGTGATACAATAAAAAGTTAAAGACTGTTCACTCCGTACTTTCGTCCACGTATTTGTTTGTTTTTGGTGTGCTCTAAGAGAATTTAGCCGCTTGGGTTTGTCTCACGTGCACGGGCTCATTTACTGTGTAGTTTACGGTTTAGTAGATTAACAGATTGACGCTCCGCGGAAACTGATGTGCAGGACGAGGCCGAGCGTCACTCTGTGGGCAAATGCGACGGGGATAACTTGTGCAACTGTGTGACGCAGGTGTACTTCCAGCGCGTGCTAAGCTGCGAGACCGACTTCGACGCCCGGATGCTCTCGTACTTGGCCGCCGTGGGTTGCATCGCGCTGGCCATCCCGCCCGCCGTCATCGGCGCTGTGGCCAAAAGCGCGAGTACGTGCATTCGACGGGCAGGTTGTACGATGCACATTTACGAGTGACAGCCTGTGACCTAGGTTTACCCCCCCCCCCCCCCCTCCTGTAGTCGTTATAGGCAAACACATATTTTTCCAGTAGTTTTCAAATACTTCACATTGCCAACGCTGTATGATCAAATATGGTAACTGAACCACAGATCAAACAAATTTCAGCCCTGCCCCAGTGTACATACAAAGAACGGGAAATTACGTGAGCACGCTGCGTCGTGAGAGGCCGAACGTTCCCAGTTGAACCAGTATCATTAACGCTCAAATTTCACTCATTTATGACAACCTGCAATGGGTATTGCTTGGTACTATTTATCCGTGCAACAACCATGTGTTTGATTTGGTTTGTCTCTGGATAATAGTTGCACCATCGGCAGCGACAATTGTAATTATAGAGAATAAGCGTTTTTTTTTTTTTTAGCCATCGCTGTAGTTAGCGAACATTTACGTTATAGTCTAATGGACTCATAATTCTGCGTTTTAAACTTCATTCTTTTTCTTCATTCTTTATTTGTTTATAATGATCCAAGTTTTTGATAAAGCGTACCCATAACCATCATCATCAGCAACCTTCGGTTTGCAGATGACATTGTCCTATTCAGCAACAATGGAGACGAATTACAACAAATGATTCAGGACCTTAACCGAGAAAGTGTAAGAGTGGGGTTGAAGATTAATATGCAGAAGACAAAGATAATGTTCAATAGCCAGGCAAGGGAACAAGAATTCATCAGTCAGCCTCTAGAGTCTGTAGAGGAGTACATGTATCTAGGTCAATTACTCGCAGGGGAGCCGTATCATGAGAAGGAAATTAACAGAAGAATAAAATTGAGTTGGAGTGCATACGGCAAGCATCGCCAAATTCTGGGATCTTACCACTGCGTTAAAAAAAGTGTACAATCGTGACATTCTGCCGTTGCTAACATATGGGGCAGAAACTTGGAGGTTAACAAGGAAGCTCGAGAACATGTTAAGGATGCACAAAAAGCGATGGAACGAAACATGGTAGGCCTAAAGTTAAGAGAGAGGAAGAGTGCGGTGTCGATCAGAGAGGAAACGGGGATAGCCGATATTCTAATGGACATTAAGAGAAAGAAATAGAGCTGGGCAGGCCATGTAATGCGTAGGGCGGTTAATCGGTGTATACTATTAGTGTTACAGAATGGATACCAAGAGAAGGGAAGCGCAGTCGAGGACGGCAGAAAACTAGGTGGCGTGATGAAGTTAAAAAATTTGCAGGTGCAAGTTGGAATCAGCTAGTTGAAATCAGCTAGGCCTTGGTCCTGCAGTGGACGTAAATATAGGCTGATGATGATGATGACTTCATTGAAAATGACGAGTTTACAAAGTCACGAAGCCGTTTACACTTGGTTCATTATTCTGTGGCTACGCCGCGCTGGAGCCTCCGCTGCGCTGTGACTGCCGAAGCGCTCCCTGTCGGCGCTCGTTAGTGTCCCGATGCAGTACTTCGCTTCATCGCTTCTAGATGGCGGCACGTCACATCCGTTACGGGAGGTCATTCGTGAAAGCCGGCATAAAGCACTTTCGAGTTAAAAAGGCAGCTCGTTAGTTGAAAACTATTCGAAAAGTAGTTGAGATTAAATTTGGTCCGATTTGCTCTTGTCACTATTTGGTTCGGTCTCAAAAAAGTACACACCTACTAATTGGTCGACGCTCGTGCCGAATATTTCTCGAAGCGCAGCGACAAGAGAGGGGGTATTGTGACTCGGCGTCCAGGACGAGAGGCAGAGTCTCGAAGCAGACGAAGAGGAGACGAAAACTTTATACAATATGTACAAATATATACAGATATAGCAGGTAATAACTGGTAATAGCTGCCATTAGCTGGTGATAGCTGCTAAAAGCAGTAAGAGCGCACCAGACCGACGGGGCGGCCGGTGGCGACTCTCTGGCTTAACAAAAGGCCGGTTCTTCCTTAAATCCCCTTGGCGCGGCGACTCCTCGTCGACAGGACCCAGACGGGGCGGTTGCTGACGTCACCCGCGTCGTATTGTGTCGTCGCGTCCCCTTGGTCCACCGTCCCAGAGGGACGGGTGGCGATGATGGCCGGTGCTGCTTGCAATTACCCGCGACGAATCCATTCGACGCGGATAAATCGGAGTTCCTGTCGCCTCCAGGGGAAGGCCGACTTCGAGGCATTCCGAAATGCCAGCGCTGCCCAAGCGGCCGCGGCAAGGCAACCTTCTGCGGAAGAAGGAGCCACAGCAAGGGCGGCCAAGCGCAGAGCCACCTCCTCCCAGGGTACGGTTGAGGACGTGAGCACGGCGGAGGCTGCCATGCAGAGGTCCTTGGACCGCATGCAGAAATCCTTTACCGAGCTGGTACAGATCAACCAGACCCTTCTATTCAGAGTACAACTGCTCGAGAACGAGCTTGCCAAGCGCTGTGACGTACACTACGGCGACGCCGCCAGGCTGGAGGCGATGTCCAGTGAAATGCTAGAAAACAACCAGCAGTCGCGGGCTGACGAGCAAGATGGCATGCCAGCCCACCTCCGGTCCAACAAGCCCAACCATGGCGCGACCGGACAGTAAGCTCATCGTGTGGCAGTGGAACTGCGCCAGTTTCCGGAGGCGCAGGCCTCAAATGGTGCAGTTCATCAAGACCCGGGAGCCGCAAGAGAGGCCCCACGTCATTTTGCTACAAGAAACGGGAATGGAAACAATTACCCTCCCGGGGTACCGAGCCGCCTCCTCGTTAGCGGAGAGCGGGCATGGAATCGCGACACTCATTGCAAAGAAGTGTGCCTTCCAGGAGCACGATCTGCGCCTTGGCAACACCAAGCTGGAAGCGTCCCTCGTCGAGATAATACCCAACAGCTGGCTCAAGAACAGCGTCTACGTTATGAATGTGTACTGCTCTCCTAGGGACAACCGGCAGACCTTCTACAGCCTAACGACCAAGGCGTCGTCCAAGGCGAGAGAGACGCCGCTCGTTATGGCCGGTGATTTCAACGCGCCGCACGAAGCCTGGGGCTACGTGAGAAGCATTCCCAAAGGCTGCAGACTCATGCAGGCCGTAACAGACAGCTCCCTAGAACTGATCACCGACCCCCATTACCCCACGCGCATGGGAAACTCGATATCGAGAGACACCACCCCGGACCTGGCCTTCGTCAAGAACGCGCCGAGAGCGGAGTGGCATAACTTACAAGAGAACCTAGGCAGTGACCACTACATCGTGGAAATCTCCCTACCGGTCTGCGCGGCCCCGCAGAGGGCCTTCAAGATAGTGGACTGGGACGCCTTCCGCAAGAGAAGGACGACAACGAAGAATACGAGACCTTCGCGGACCTCGTAGCGAAGCTCAAGAAGGACGTGGCTGCAGTCACCAAGACCGTCGAAACGGACCTAAAGCTCGACCGCATGGACGCTCGATTGGCGCACCTGGTCGAAGCCAAGAATTCCCTCACGGCCAGATGGAAGACGCAGAAGCTGAATCGAAACCTCCGGAAGAGGATCGCGGCCCTCAACCGCGAGATCGAATCGCACTGCAAGGAGCTCGGCCAGCAGCAATGGAACGAAATCTGCGCGTCGGTTGACGGACAGATGCGCGCGGGAGGCAAGTGGAACCTCCTCAAGCAGTTACTGGACGACACACAGTCCAAGAGAAACCACACTCTGGCCATCGACAGGCTGGTTCACAAGCTCAGTAGCGAAGGCGCATCTACGAAGTGATGGACGAAGTCGCGCGTCGCTACCTCCCCATCGGGCAGTCCGGGCCGGAAGATTACCCGGCCTACGGCGGCAAAGCAGACGAGGACCTCGACGCCCCCTTCTCTGTCTCGGAAGTCAGAGAGGTCCTTCAAGGCCTCAACGGAAGATCGGCTCCCGGGCCGGATGGAATTTCGAACAGACTCCTCCGAAATCTGGACGACGACTCGATCGAACTGCTCACCAATGAAATCAACGAGGCCTGGGCGGCCGGCACCGTACCGGATGCCTGGAAGGAAGCCACAGTGATCCAAATTCCGAAGCCAGACAAGACACCGGCCATAGACAGTCTGCGACCCATTTCGCTCACGTCCTGCGTGGGCAAGGTGGCGGAGCATGTCATCCACAACAGAATATCGAGGTATGTCGAGGAACGACAGCTCCTCCCGCCGAACATGGTCGGTTTCAGACCCTCGCTGTCCACTCAAGAGGTCATGCTACTGATCAAGAGGCAGATAGTCGACGTGGTCACGAGAGACGTCCGAGGCATCTTGGCGCTGGACCTCGCGAAGGCTTTCGACACCGTCAAACACAAGCACGTCCTCGACTCTGTGTCGAGTTTGAACCTCAGCGAACGCTTTCACGCGTACGTCAGCTCTTTCCTCAGGGATCGTAAGGCCACGATCAAGTTGGGCGAGATCAAGTCGGACGGATACGCGCTGGGAGCCCGCGGCACGCCTCAGGGTGCGGTGCTATCCCCACTACTCTTCAACATCGCCATGAGAGACCTATCGGTCCGACTCAACCGAATCGGGGGCGTCAATCTCAATCATGCTCTCTACGCGGACGACATCACCATCTGGTGCGGGGGCGGGTCGGACGCAGCGGTGGAGCAGGCTCTGCAAGAGGCCCTGGACGTCACGGAAAAATTCCTCGAGGGCACGGGACTGGTCCTCTCGCCGACCAAGTCGGAGCTCTTGCTGTACCGGCCCGACAGAAAGGGCCGCAAGTTCGACATGCCGCTGGATCAAGTACCGATCGATCTCAGAACGAAGACGGGTCAGCGCATCCCGAGGGTTGATTATCTCAGGGTGCTCGGACTGGTCATCAACGCAAAGGGCAGCAACATGCAAACTATCGCGCGCCTGAGGGCGAAGACGGAAAAAATGCTCAGACTCGTCTCACGAGTGACGAGCCGGAGGGGTGGCATCAGCGAAGCCAACCTCCTAAGGATCTACCACGCCTTCCTCATGAGCCATATCAACTACGTGGCTTCCGCACTAAACTGGTCGCGGTCTGAGGAAAACAAGATTGACGCACTCATCAGGAAGAGCATTAAACGAGTGCTCGGTATCCCTGTGACGACCAGCACGGATAAGTTGATGCAGCTCGGGGTCCACAACACCCTGAGCGAAATCGTAGAAGCACAGAAAACGGCACAGATCGTTCGCCTGTCTGCCAGCAAGTCCGGCCGCCGAATACTCGAGATGGCAGGCCTCACCGCCATGGCCGCGGAGTCGTGCGCCGTCCCCCTCCAACAGGAAGAAAGGGACGCCTTTAGAGTCTCCACATTCCCGAGGAACGTTCACCCACAACACAACGAGGCCAGGCGCGCAGCCAGGGCCCGAGCACTCATCAAGACTGCCCTGCAGAACCCAGAGCTCGCGTCCTTTGTCGACGCGGCGCAGTATCCCAGATCAAACTCGTACGCGGCCACGGTGGTTGACCCCCAGGGCAAACTCCTGAACGCAGCGTCCATCCAACACTCGACGGCGTCCGTCGCAGAGCAAGTCGCAGTGGCGCTGGCTCTGTGTGATCCCGGGCGCACCCAGATCTTCACAGACTCCAGGTCGGCGGCGATGGCCTTTCTCGCCGGCTCGGTCTCGGCCGAGGCTGCGGCGGTGCTTAGGACCCTCAAGCCAGGCACGGTCCGTCACGTCATCACTTGGTTCCCGGCTCACATGGGCCGGAACGTCTCTCCCGGCTCGATCAACCCCAATGAGCTGGCCCACGACCAGGCGCGAGGTCTCGTCAACCGCGCCGGTCTGAGGGGCCCGGCTTCGCAGGGGATCGACCGGACCACGGACCCGCTGCTTACTTTCCACGACATCACGGTTCACTACCAGCTGGGACGCAGGCAGTTCCCGGCTCCTCACCCGAAGCTCGGCAGACCCCAGGCCTCGGTGTTGAGAATGCTGCAGACGGGCTCATTTCCGTCTCGATCTAGGCTGAGCCACTACGCTCCGGGTGTGGATCCCCGCTGCCCCGACTGCGGCGAGGAAAGGTCCACCTTTAATCACATGCTGTGGCAATGTTCAGCATTGCACCACTCGCCTTTTAACAGGCAAGAAGACTGGGAAGAAGCCGTCAAGAGCGACGACCTTTCAATCCAGCTTCGGGCTGTCCAAAGGGCCTGCGAAAGGGCCGAAGATCACGGTCTTCCGCCCCCGGTGTAGGTGCGGCCCGCGACTACGACATAGTCCCTTAGGACAAAATAAAGTTTCTTGTCTGTCTGTCTGTCGCCTCGATGATAGGGTTGGCACGTACTATGGCACAACAGAGGGTACAGAACATGTAAAAACAGTGTTACGAATTAACCGATGGTCCTGCTTTTACGTGTTCTATCATCCTGTCTCTATTGCCGCGCATTAAAAAAACCTTACCAAAAGTATCAGTGTGAAATTTTATCTGTATACGGGCACAGAGAACGCAATGTGTCCCCCCCCCCCCTTCCAGACTTCACGGCGGCAGGCTACCCGGGTCCGCACTATTTGCGCGACAAGGACATCGTCCGGGTGCTGCCGTGTTCCATCCGCTACCTGACCTCCGGCTTGGTCTCCATGATGGGCTTGATCGGCATCACGGCTGCGATCATGTCGTCGGTGGACTCTTCCATGCTCAGTGCCTCCTCCATGGTCACCAAGAACGTCTACCAGTCCATCATTCGACCCATGGTACTGTATACGGCTCTAGAAATACTTCGTTTAAAGTGGCACTATATCAGTTTCGCTCGTGTCACTAAACATTTAATACGTTTAGACGAAGAAGTGCTTTTTCTAACCTTCTTGTTTCTTACGCACTATTCCATCGGAACCCTATTTCTGTATTCACGCTAAGTGATCGACTTAGACGGACAAATGAAGCCAGCAATTCCGTTTCTTGCATTTCTTGCCGATACCAAAGCTCCGGTACGTTAGTGGGACGACGTGAATTTGATTTAATTTATTGCAGAGCAGATTACACAGCGGTAGGCCCACATTATCGGACGTCACACAATTCATGCTAAAATGGCTGTCGCTGTCCGTGGATAGGCGCTTGGATGCAACGATTTCAAATTGAAATTTCTCGCTAAGAATGTGCGCTGAGAGCCCAGTTCATTGGATAAACAGATGGGGCCCTCTACGTTCAGTTACACTGAAAAACTGAGGATAGTCGGACGAACGTAGTCATGACCCCTTTAACGTTCACGCAAGGCACGCTACACCATTGTTTTAGCTGTCCGCCTCCATCGGGCGAGTTTGTATGCGTTCATGGCTGCAACAGCGCGAGTAAAGACAAGTCAAGGAGAAATGACAAGGTACATTGAAAAGCCCACCCTGATATCCGTTCCGAGAGTATCCAACTGCTTGCTGCAGGCTTCCGACGTCGAGGTGTCCCTGGTGCTACGAGTCATGGTGTTCTCCATCGGGTCCTGGGCCACCTACGTGGCGCTGTCCGTGAATTCCGTGTTCGAGCTGTGGTTGTTGTGCTCGGACATAGTCTACGTGCTGCTGTTTCCGCAGCTGATCTGCGTCCTCTACTTCGAAAATAGCAACGCATACGGCGCCATTTTGGGTGAGTCACAAATTATGATGGACCGTCGACAAATGTGTCAGTATTTTACGTAAATTTTATTATAAGGTGCTGCAGGAGACTCGACTGAAAAAAAATCAAGGTCGCGCGTAGATGATGCTTTCTGATTTTTCTAGTGATTTCTCGTAGTCGTGAAGTAAACTTATTTCGACTTATGGCACAGGCTGACTGATCCACGTCACGACCTAAATCAATATCGAGAGGTAGTCCAAGACCCGATGGCGAACACTATAGCTTGCCAGACCAGGGTGACCACTACAAAAATTTAATTAAATTAGAGGGTTTTACGTGCCAAAGCCACGATCTGATTATGAGGTACCCCGTAGTGGGGGACTCCGGAATAATTTGGACCACCTGGGGCTCTTTAACGTGCACCTAAATCTAAGTACACGGGTGTTTTCGCATTTCGCCCCTATGGAAATGCGGCCGCCGTGGCCGGCATTCAGGGTGACCGCTACGTCGGAAGCCTGCAGGAAGCTGTTGGGTACTCGGAACGGATGGTGCGCGGCTCAAGCAAGCAACGCTCAGGCAATTTTTATATATACATATATCGCCCATGCGGTTGCATAACGCGCGAGTTGTGGACACAGCTAGTGGTTGCAAATGAATATAACCGCTAAACTCTACACGCGCTCAAGAACATTGCAGATCCATCCTGAGCCTAACGCGCGCGCTCGCAGCTTTCTCCGTCAGCGCCGTCTTCCGCTGGCTGTGCGGCGAGCCGTCGATGAACGTGCCGGTGACCATCAGGCTGCCGATGTACGATGAGAGCCTTGGCCAGCAGTTTCCGTTCCGGTTCGCCTGCATGCTGCTCGGCCTGCTCACCCAGCTGCTGGGCTCGTACGCCGCCTCTTGGGCTTTCCAGGGTGGCTGGCTGCCGCAGAGCTTCGACGTCTTCAACTGCTTCGCCTCGGGGCGCCACGCCGAGCCGAAGCACGCGACCAAGCAGAGTGAGCAGAGCTTCGGTGCGGCAGTCACCGCCACCGGTGCGAAGCAGCCGGGCGGCGAATCGAGCCTCAAGCACGAAGGCGGGGGTCCGACTTTAGTAGCCCAGGACGACGACGCTTACAGACTCAGGAGACCCAGCGCTTTCGACGCTATTAGGGGCCGGAGGGCCAGCTCCGTCGACGCTTCGCCGACGACCAGGAGAGTGAGCACCGCCGACGCGTCCTCGAAGGCCAGGAGAACCAGCACCGTCGACGCTTCTTCGAGGGCCAACATGAAAGCGAGCGCCACGTTTGCGAGAAGAGCCGATACGACGACGGACGTCGCGACCCAGCCTGACAACGTCGTCGTGCCCGGCGCGTTTGAGACGAAGGCGCTGTCGAGAAAGGACAGCGTCAAGTCCACGAACTCCGCCAAGTCGGACCCCTCGACCGACTCCAAGGCGTCGGAGACCAAGCGGGAAGACAATCAGGCGGTCCAGTCTTCCAAGGCGCCCTCCCAGAAAGTGCGCCGTTCCAGGAGCCGGGCCCACATCGAGGCGATGTCCGTGGCTGGCGGCGTGCCCAAGAGCGACGGCGAACCGCCCGAAGAAGGGGGAACGCGAAAACAGTGACGCTGAGGAGCATCCCGCGGCCCACACCAACAACGCTTGCTCCGAAGCGTCTCTTCTTCTTATAGGTGGTCGCGCTATATTTTTTTCTTTGTGTTTACGTATTTTAGTGTAGCTAGCGCACGAGGGCGAAGTGGCTGCTGCGAGAACGGCACGTGACTCGCATTCTGCACGACATCTTTGCGCAGACAATTTAAGAGGCGGGGTGTGTGTACGCCTGGCCGTCACCAATATTTCTCGTTAAAAAAAAAGAAAGCTTTTTGCTGACCGATTTGGCGAACATATACATGGTTATCGCTTCTGGATATCAAAGAGCGTTTCTGGTTTCTTTTTGCTTTCACCAGGGCTCTGAACCGTGCCCTAAACGGCTTCAAATGTTACTAAGCTTCACTCGCGTTACAGGCTTATGTTTAGCACCTTAAGATGCAAACAGCTCCGTATGAAAATGGCATATAAATTTCCAGCATGGTTCCCAGCCAGATTTTCAGTGCAGTTAGCACTTCCAGTTGCAAAATTTCTAGTCAGCTGGAAACAGAAAAACGCACATGTCGATAGGCGCGGAAAACAAATTCTGAAAAGGAACGTGTTGTCACCACTAGATGTCATTCGAGCTGACCAGTACTGCTATTTAAGAATGGGGGACAGTCCAGTGGGTTCACTACTCATTCCAGATGGAAGCTGTGCCATTTCTTGCAGAGAGTAGTTCTCTTGAATTGAATTTTCATGGGATACAGCTGGTAGCTGAACCTTTCGAGGCGGGATTTCAGCGTGTATCCAGCTGGCAATGAGTACGATTGCGAACTGGAAGAAGGTTATATGGGAAAAGTTCCAGCTGGCGCAGATTTCCTGCCTAGTAATCCAGCAGGGACTGGAAACATTTTCAGCTGGGGCAGCCTATACGACTATCTTGAAATAGCCGTTTGTCACTGCGTCTGCGGCTGTCAATGTGAGAAAGGTGAGACTGCACTGACACCACGATATCGAGGTTTGGTGTTCTGAAGGTCGTTTCGGAATTTTTGACAACTACGTTATAATGTGGCTTAATTTCTTGAATCAATATTGAATAGAATTCGGGGGTTTTACATGTCAAAACCACTATTTCATTGAGGCAGTCCGTAGTGAGGGGCTCCGGATTAATTTTGACCACCAGGGGATATTTAGCGTGCCCCCAATGCACGGGACACGGGAGGTGTTGGCAACATGTGCCCTGAAGTGAACAAGAGAAACGGTAACTATTGAATCTGTTCAAATAACTATCTGAACATCGCTGTTTCATACGCAGGTTATTTCTTCCTCATTCTGAAACTTATCTGAAATGGTTGAACAGCACTATCTGTCAAAGGTAGCATACAATAGCCTTTTCAGCCGCCAGTTCTATTGTTTGAAAATTCAACGTCACCACATTTATTTCTTGCACCTCCAAAATCGCGAAAAATGTGCAACTTGCAAAACGAGTTTCGTCAACTCTCTGAAAGAACGTCAGATACGAGTACATCAACCATTTCAAGGCTACCATACTTAACAATCCAGCTACTTGATATCTATAATTGATGTAAATCATTGTGAAAATGATAGAAGTCAACCGTCTACATGATGACATACAGACATTGCACGCATATTATTCAAACTGCAAGTGCTCCAAGATGTCATCAAAGCTTTTGCGTTTGATTCGCTATATCTTGATGTGCACAGTCATGTACACAGCGACTGACTGAGGCGATATAAACACTGTCTTTTCGATTTAAAAAAAAATTATGGGGTTTTACGTGCCATACCCAGGATCTCATTATGAGGCACGCCGTAGTGGGGGACTCCGGAAGATTTCAACCCACTTGGGGTTTTCGCATTTCGCCCCCATCGAAATGCGGCCGCCGTGGCCGCGGGATTCGATCCCGCGACCTCGTGCTTAGCAGCCCAACACCATAGCCACTAAGGAACCACGGCGGGTTGCCTTTTTTTGATGTTTCGGTAGCGACAGTAGTGTCCTAAAACAGGTAATGCCATATTTACTCGAGAACTGGTTCAACACAAATATAGGTCGACACCTGTATATTGCACTCACCGAGAAAAAAAAAAAACGTATGTAATTAGAATCTTTTTTCGAAAACCTAGAAACTTTGAACATGACATATCATTACTTAATTAAGCTTGCTACTAATCACGCTTTTCGATACCACAAGCTGCATCCTCGTCAGAATTTCCACAGAAGTCGTCCTCGTCGGATACCTCACGGGCGTTCTCGGCGGCCCAAAAGACGTCGGCCTCGGTGCCGTCGAGTGCTTTGGATGTGCAGCATTTCCCAAGGTCAGTCTGGATAATCTCCAGACTGGCTATATGGTGGGCGCCACGGAGGAACTCCCGTTAGTTCATAATGTTAGCTTTGTTCCCAAATAAAGTTTGTCCAGTCCAGTTCCCGAATACAGGTCGAAATTCGTTGGTCACAGATATAGGCCGATAGGTCAGTTTGGTTAACACCTTCAAAAAAAAAAAGTCAACCTATATTCGAATAGATACGTAGATGGAAAGCTAATGCTAATGTTTTTACGAGTTTCAACTATGGCAGTTCAACCAGCATGCAAATCAAGGTAGATATACTTTGATGCAAATGATTGGTACTACATGGATTTGCCTAAACTTCGTCCTTCTGGCTTCAAACGGCTTCGCAACTTTGCAAGTTGATCCTTTTCAACGAAGTACTGCCATTTACAGTGATAATGCACGTCCAACGAAACTTATTTCCCTCGTGCGCTTACAAAAATATGATTGCTCAGTAATGTAGATGCTGGAACGGAATAAATACTGTAACTATACAAAAGTCTAATCTGCGTGCTTGCGGCTTTGTGTACAGTGAAGCTTCATTATAATAAAGTCTTATATGACAAGAAAATACCTTTTCTATCAGGGTCTCCGTAACCGGGCAAGAGGAAGAGGGGGACTTTGAATTATGCCAGTAATTTGCGAGTCGGGCTTTTGCAAAACCCTCGTAAACAATGTAACAATTTGAGTAATACCGCTCGGGCGTAGACATGTGCCTGCTGATTGCCGCGTAAGGACTCATGCCCCGGACTCCACACGATTTGTATGTATGGTGGGAGCTGGTGCGCTCCACTCAGAATGCAATGAACGGCCCTGGAAATTTTGGCACTGAAAACATTTATGCACGCCGTCTGAGACTCCGTCAGAACTATGACGCACTCCCAGTGCGGTCTCGTCGTGATGGCTAACGCTATCGTTAGCTCCTCCGCCTCAGCAGCGCTCGCTCTGGGAACCGACGACGCATTTATTTCGGTCCCGTGATTGTCGACTATGCAGGTGACGAATGCGGTGCTTCTTGTGGTGCTGACCGCGTCTACGTACAAGACATTGGGGTGATTCTCATACTTTTTCGCGAGCGCCTGCGCTCGGGCTTGTCGCCGCCCGATGTGGAAGTTTGGGTGCATGTTCCTGGGAATCGGGGCCACGGTGGTCGCATTTCGATGGGGGCAAAATGCTGAAAACACCCGTGTATTTAGATTTAGGTGCACGTTAAAGAACCCCAGGTGGTCCAAATTAATCCGGAGTCCCCCACTATACGGCGCGAATCATAATCAAGTGGTCGTTTTGGCACGTAAAACCCCATAATTAAATTAAAATTGGATACGTTTGGCGTGACGTCAGTGCCAGAACCACCGTTAACAAAGTGGCTGGATGAACATTTCACTGAAAAGACAACACCAACCACGTTCAGTCCCACAGAAGAGGAGAAAGAAGAAACGCCGCGTGGGCTTATACGGTTCCGCTTGCTTCTCGCTTTCGCACCACTGGATTTTATTTGTATGCGAACCACGTTACAGCCCCGCATCGTAGTCATTCATCTAAATATGTCACCTGTCAACTACTTCAGTCACGTGCCACATGGAAGCGAAGAAGACAACCACACTTCTCAAAGGTGAACCCGCTCCAGACGTGTTTCCAGGGAGATCTAGCCGTTATCAATGGAAATTGTCGTTGTTTTCATCCTTGTCACGCGGCGGAATAGTGCCACGTGCATTAGGGCGCATTCAGGTGACGTTACGTACGGATGCCATAGTATTGTGCTACCACAGCTTCCGCAGTGCCGTTGGTGATAAGCGAATCGGCATATCGCTCGCAACTTTTCACCGTACTAGCTGAAGAACGTTACGGAGAGCGCGGTCAGACAATTAAATACAGCCAAGCACTGTGTTGCCTTCCTTCCTTGTCAAAATAATTGCTGATTTCCCGGAAAGTACGAGCCAACAAGCTTAGCCGATAACCATCGTACACTGAGTTTGGATTCACGTGCATCGGACCCAAAACTTAAAAGCGCATTGAATCCATGACGTTCAGATTTTCTGTTGTTTCTGCAGACTTTTAATTGTTCATTGGTTAACGTAGCGTAAGGCCTAAATTTACAGACATGGCAAAGAAAGAAGCAACACGACACATGGCTGTGTTGTGACACGTAACTTGTGCCATTTGTTGTATTGCATCTTCTCTGTCCTGTCTGTAGACTGTAGTAATCCAGAACCAACTAGCTCAAACGAAACAGTTTTTGTTCATTGTCATTGGCCACGCAGGTTCCAGCCGGACCTGGAGCTTGTTAAAACCACTGTGACGAGCGCCCGGGGGCCACTTCAAGTCTGCTCGCCAACAGGGCCTCGTCCTGCTCGAAAACACTCTGCCGTCCCAACACTCGTGGTGTGTTGTCTCGTCCGAGAAGGCGACGTTTTCGGGCGTCGCTGCTCAAGTCAAAACGAGGAAGATCGCGCTCGCGTGCTACAAAAGTACAAGGCTCTTCGACTGCGTCCTGCTGATGATGTCCTGGTGGTAGCTGAACGCCATGTTCAACGCTTTCTGGCCTTCTCGCTGATCATGTCTCTCAACGCTCCCTCGGAATCGCAATTCGGAAGGCTCTCAGCGCCTCCGGCTATCTCTCCGCGTTAAGTGCTGGTCACGTGTACCTGCTGGACCTGGGTAATTGTTGCGTAGGGCAAAATTTGGGCAAAATACCATTTGAATAGACTGGTATGAACGATGTAAGCCGTACAAGCATACTCTCCGAAAACATAAACTGTTTTATACCGAAAAATCTTGCAGGCATTACTTTTTGTCGTTTGAGTGCCACGTACAGTACGGCCTACAGTTCAAGAGAACACTCAAGCGTAGAGCACGCGCGAACTTTTCCTTCTGACAAGTGGAAGCGCCCGGCTTTGCAGCAAACGACTTGGGATTGGTGGCGCTGGGACCCTTCTAAAAACATTTTGCTATGCATTAGCATTAGAAGTGGGTGAATACCAAATTTTTCGAATACGAATCGAATACGAATAATTAGTGGCGAATATCGAATCGACTACCGAGTAGTCAAACGCAGACGCACATATTTACAACAGGCACATTTATTCCCATATAATTAGATACCACGCTTGTACTCACTAGGGCTATCATTGTACTCACAATTGACTATCAGGCGCAATTAGGATCAGATTCAAACACAAGATTAGTAATGAAACTGCAGGAATAGGCTCTCGACATTTTTAAAGCCTGGTTGCAGACAAGCTTTCAGCTTTAAAAGAATGAATGGCTGTTGTATGACTAGCTTTCTCAAACCGCAAAATAAAGGGTTGCCGACAAAAATCGGAGGTTGTAGAAAAAGAAAAGAAAAAGCTGCTGAATGACCTGTGTGCCGCAAACACATGTAATACGGCCCGTTGCAAGAAAAACATTCCTGGTTGTACCGTGAAAGACACACAAAAAAAAAAAATGTAGTCAGTTCCACGAAGTGAAATCTGTCGAAACAGCGGCCGTTCTATTTCTGCGATTGTCGCGTATGTTTATTTTTTTTTTTCGCTGTGGTAGTCTTCGTTTTAGACCGAAGGAACGACCACATCTCAGCTGTTTCGACAGATTTCACTTCGTGAAACTGGCTTCATTTTATTAGTGAGACATGAACATACAATACACCGTTTTCGTCCCATCCCCGGCAACGCGCTAGGAACGCCGTCGCCCGTGGAAGCCGACGCGTCCCATCCCCGGCAACGCGCTATAGGAACGCCGACGCGTCCCATCCCCCGCAAGTAGCGCCGTTCGGGCCAGCCAAGCGGCCGTGAATGCACAGCTTCCCTGTTCGACCATCTTAACGGAGTGGAAGAGGCGGTGATTTTTGAAACGAAAGCTTCATTACGCTACCTCGAGCAGCCGTCGGCGACTCAACAGTTTTCACCTTGAGAGCTAGAGGTAAAACCACAAGAGATCATTAAGGCGCCTTTATTGTCCGACGTTATCGGCACGCGGGCGAGCGTCGTCAGACGCCGGGCGCGTCGGAGAGCATTGGCCGCGCGTCCGGTTACGTTGGCGGCGCCAGTACGTCGAACCATCGGTCGAACTATAGCCTCTGCTGTTCTCTCCAACCTGACATGTGTGCGCGCGTTCACGCTACGTCGGACTGCGGAGCCCTGAAAGGAGACATTGCCGCCGTTGCCCAAGTAGAGTTGGGGCCCGGCTGCGAGTTGCAACCAAGTCTCACTACTTTACTGATCACTGCAGTGTCTTCATAGGCATAAAAATGATGAATAAACAGTGTATTCATTGCAAACATATCTGTATATAATTGCGAAACCACCCCTTGGCCACAGCTCGACAATGGGCCTAGCCGGGTCAGTGAAGCTTTCGCTATCAACCAGAGAGAGAGAGAGAAACGAGAAGGGAAAGGTAGGGAGGTTAACCAAGGACGTGCCCGGTTGGCTACCCTACGCTTGGGGAGAGGGAAAGGGGAAGAATAGATAAGGAGCGAGAATACGACAAAAAAGAAAAAAACACATAGTCAGTTATTCACACAGTCAGTCGCAGAGGAAGATCCACTGTCACAAGCGCTCATATAGTCCAGTCTCCTTCAAGAACTGAAGAAGAGCTTTTGTGGCCTTTCGCATGCAGGAATGCGTAGGCCATGGTCCCAGAATCTTTTCCTCTGACAGCACTCTGCTATCTAACATGCTGAGTTGAGTTTGAAGTATCCGTCGCTGAGCGTCAAAAGCTGGGCAATGACACAGAAGGTGCTCTAGCGTCTCATCGCAGCCGCACGAATTGCATGCCGCACTGTTAGCCATTCCTATTAGGAATGAATAGGAATTTGTAAATGCGACGCCCAACCACACGCGACACAGTAGCTATCAACCAGGGTTCACCAAAGCTAAACCACACCAATTTTTTATACCCCGGCGCCTCTCTTCCTCCGCCCCGGCGCGCGCTCCGATTGGTCGGTTTCTCTCCTCCCGGCGATTGGATCACGTGACCTCTGTGGCTTTGTTCCTGCGTGATGGCGCCGTCATCGACGGCGCACGCTGGACTAAGGACAGCTCCGCTGTTCAAACTGCTACATGACTAGACTGCCATAAGCACTAAGTGAGAGACTACAAGCAAGAATCATAGGTTGTCAATGTAGACGTCCGCCACGAAACCGAAAGCGAGATGACATTATCCATTTTGTTTCTGAATTGCTTCGAAAACATTTGTCGTTTCATTTCTGATACTTTGTGATACCTTGTTTAGCAGGCGGAGAACAGTAACCAGACCTTAACAGTTTGGCGTCTGCGAAATATTTGGTTAGTTTCGATATTCGAAAGTACTGAATAGCTCATTTACGAATACAAATACGAAAAGTTAGAGCATAATATTCGATAAGTATGTTCATTCAATTCGTTTTAGAAACTTAGAATATTAATATTTTTTATTTCTTCCGTTAATCGTTCAGGTGCACAAAATATACATTTCTGGCGCCAAAAAAGGACTATCTTAGCAATTGCGAAAAAATGGGCGAAATACGAAATCATTCAATTCATCTGTGCTTTCTTCACCTTTACTGCAGCGATTTTTTTTTGGTCTCTCGGCTGAAATCTTAGCTCCCCCTCCCCCTCTCTCACCCTACCACTGTTCTATTTCTCCACTCTCTTCCACGCTCTTATCCCGCGACACCGCTGCTGAGAGATCCACCGTCGAGTGAGACAGTTGATGTTGATTAATTCAATCACGACACAGTTAACGGTGCTTTGTTTAGAGCGCAGATCTTCCCGCTGCGAGCGTCGGCATCGGCGTAATTGAGCGAACGAGCACAACGGGGGATGAAAGACAGCGATAGCGAAGACAGCGCGAGGAGCAAAGCAGAGGAGGAGGGTGTGGTGAAAGCGTGAGAAGAAAAGCGTAGTGCCGCGCAAGACGGGCCCTGCGGCGACGATGGCTACGAGATGGCACCGGAGTAGCGCGTCGTCAGATCTGTCTGCGGCGGCTGCTGTGAATCGCGCCGACGCCTCACCCATGCACGCGCTGCCTCTCGCGATCTCTCGATTTGCGGGGCAGTCGCGCCACACTTCGCTCCGTTTGCGACGTGCCGCACGAGACAGATTGTCCGCGCCAGCCAATATATCGCGAAATGAAAACACGTACAGAACTGCACTCAAATTTCTCATTCGGGGGTATCGTAATCGTTGGTGAACTTTTCATCTTATAGTCACTACCCTCTCCTCTCCCTAGTCCTACCTCTCTCTCCTGCTCTTTAAGAAATTCCTTCCGTCTCTCTGGATTTCGCGCCCGTTTCAAGCGCACCAACCGGGCATAGCATGCTGTGAGCTGGCGCAAGACAGGGATAATTGGATGTTGCTGGGAGTAGCATTCGTCCTGCAGTTACCATAAAATACAATGCTGATGATGATGATCTAAATAGTAACATCATCATCATTCTCAAGAAAGGAATCGAATTACAAAGTTTGTGTGCTAAAGAGAGAAATAAAAGAAACCAAGTTGGCGTTTTCGTCAACCTTTTTCTTTTCTTTATTTACTAATTTTATTGCGATAGCAATTATATGGACACTCAAAAGCAGATTTCTGCCGTCGGCGTCGCCGTCGCCGTGAGGTTCCGTATGACGTCAATGGAGATGAAATCGTCGCCGCGCGCCGCCGAACGCTGTATGTGCGAGTGAAAGAGCGCGAGGGACGCGCGCTTTCACGGGGAGTGAACGCACGGCGGAGAACAAACGCGCGTTCTGCGCTGTGCTCCCTTAAGGGCTGCAGAAGTAGGCGTCGCTTTCCTCCTCTACAATCACCATATATGTAGAGTAAACGTACCTTCTTCCGACCCGCGAAAGGCTGTGGGGGAGGGGCAGGGAAGGGAGGCGACATTTAGCTGCGGCACCAAGTGCCTATTTATATCAGAGGCTCCGGCAACAGTCACCAACGCCGCACGCATTTTGAGCGAACGCGGGCAAAACGCCGGCGGCGTCGACAACAGTTCTGCGTGTTGCCGGTGCTGCTGCATGTCCAAGTTTATACAGCTGATAAAGCTGCTATCATTACTCCGTATAGCTCTCTTCAAATTTGCTATCGCAATTGATGCTTCGCCTTTCAGGTGAAACTGCGACAACTTTTTTTAAGTTCTTTTCATTCCTTCTCGTTTCGCATGGTTGACTGTATTACGCATTATTAACGCGATAGCGTTAAGGGCCCCGTGTAGCAGAAAATTCGGCATCGGCAACCGGCGTCGGCGTGCGATGACGGCTCGGTGGCGGAGAAAATCACGTTCAACCATCCCAAGCACTCCATCCGCGCAGGCCCTCCACGTGGTGCAAGGTTTTGGTGAAGAAAAATTCAATTTCTCACAGTGAAATCCGTCAGAAAAATGGTGAAGTACAACTTTATCATTCGGCGTCGAATTCGCCGATGGATTGTTTACCAATCGGCGTCGGATTATTGTAATTTGAATGGACGAGAAAACCTAATTCTGCTACGAGGAAACTCAAACACAAACCCGTTTTCCAGCATTTCTACCAGACCTACAGCCGCGCGTTCGGGTACTTGAGAAAATGATATCCAGATGGCGCTCGCATCCTAGGCAGGTCAAATTGGGACTTCGCCTGCTAATTCGTTTTGGACACGCGCGCGCGGCGGGGCAATAGCAAACAATTAATAAAATAATAAAAAAAGGTGCTAGGGCCTTCACGTTTTAATATAAGACCACTTATATTGCCCCTGGAAAAACGTCTTCCCAGCAATGCATTTCTATTTAAAAGTGAAGCCGACTTTAAGGGGATCGGTGTAAGCTTGGTCTTTGTAAGCTGGCTTTCCGACGTTCAGTGATGTTGCAATGAATGAAGCCTACTTGCCGTATGCGAACGATGCGATGCGAACGGCTCCCGATGACGCTATCGCGTTCTACTCTTAAAAGCGAAGCTTAAGCGTCCTCCAATTTTATTTATTTTATTTATGGCCGGTCGCTCTCTTATTTTGAATTATATTCTTGTTATCATAACACCAACTGTCTCGCTGTCTGCTAGGGATGTGCTAGGTCCGGTGTCCAGACTACGCACAGTAACATACTCTCCTGGCAGCCTCATTAGGAGACAACAACGGTGCCCCCAGATGAACTCTTACCCGCGCAGATACTCGCACACCGCAGACTGGCGAGAACAATATATTTCCCGCCACTCCCGAAGCTCTCGAAAGACGACGCGATAACTCGCAGACAACCACAAACCAACACTTTCTCACACGGCACGAAATACCATCTCATTCACCCCACATTTTACGAATACGAATGCAAGTTCTGCCACACGCCAAACACCCTGGACCACATGGTATGAGAATGCGACCGAAACACTGACATCCCCCTTATTACGTACCCCACAGCGGAGCAGTGGGAGAGCCAGCTCACCAGCCTCAACCCTGATGACTATAGCGTCAGCTGGTGAACAGGGCAAGGCATGGGGGCCAGGTCACATGACTTCCTGGACTAAGGACGTCACCCGCAATGAAGACGACCAAACAACTTCGTCTGCTCTCAATAACGCCCTGTCATCATCATCATCATCATAATACCCGCTGATTCTTGGCCTTTCTCACAAAGTAGGTTAGCGTCATTGTTGAAGGAATCATCATCATCACAAAGCACGCACTTCGCGCGTCTCGTTCTCACCGCGTGCCGGCTGTTACGGCTGTCGTTCACGCTCGCTCGCTACCAGCGCAGATCGGCTCATCCGAACATTCCGGCCTGTCCCACTTCGCTGCCAGCGCAACTGCCATGGGAAGGAGGATCAGCAGAGACGCCAGTCGCACCTCTCTCAATGGTGAGCTCACGCCGTGACGCTTAGTCGCGACATCGAGATAGCACTTACGGCATCTTCGACTGGCGCTTGGAGAGATCTGCGGTCGCGTCACGGTCGGTCGTGTAACGTAGTTTTCGAGTTTTACTGCGAGTACTGCAGGACCTCACAGAGATAGTCTGACTCCATTAGTCCTACTGAAGCGCACTCAGACTCGTGATAAAGTTGATATGGCCCATTTCAATGGTCCTTCCCGGGAACTCCCGCGAAGCTTCAAAGGTCATTTTATACATTCATACCGTGACAGTATAAGCACGCTCATGTAGTGTGAACAAAGTCAGAATAATTCTACTAAAGTCATCTCAATGTGTAAGGCAGTTTCACTGCTGTCTTACACGACCACCAGAGTGCTCTGAAATGGCCAAACCAAGATGCAACTAAACGCACTACTCGTAGCACGGGACGTGGTGGGCTATTTAATGAATCGTCAGCAGAGTTGATACGTGCGCGTCTAATTTTTAACCGTAAGGCGCCAGCGCCGTTTTGGCAGCAAAAGATAAGGGACAGATTTCCGGTTTTTTTTTTTATTGCGATAGCAATTATATGGACACTTCAACCGGATTTCTGCCGTCGGCGTCGCCGTCGCCGTCGCCGTCGCCGTAGCCGTCGCCGTCGCCGTCGTCGTCGCCGTCGCCGTCGCCGTCGCCGTGAGGTTCCGTATAGATAAAATCTTCACCGCGCGCCGTATGCCCGAGCGCAAGCGTGCTGGGACGCACGCACTCAATCCCCCACACGCAAGCAACGAAGCGGGAAGCCAGCGCCGGAGGGAGCGGGGGGGGGGGGGGGGGGGGGCACTTCTACTGTGCCAACAACCGCGCTCGTCGCTCGGCCGCACGGCTCTTATCTCTCCCGCGCGCAAGCGAGGAAGCGGGAAGCCAGCGCCGGAGGAAGCGGGGGGGGGGGGGGGGGGGGGCGCACTTTTCTTTTGCCAACAACCGCGCTCGTCGCTCGCCGCACCGTCTCTTATCTCCACACGGCTCTGACCTTTATGAGCCGTGCATTCGCGGCTCAGTTCCTGTTCAAGCGATAGACCGCACGTACCTTCGCCCGCAGCGGCGTATGCTTGCTGCCAGCGTTTTGACAGTCGTTGTCTGCAGTCATTCAGTGTGATCTCTTCATGTTTGTTTGTGCGCGCTCACACCACGCTTGTTCATTCAGTTAGTAATAGTCGGGTCACATTTTCCAACGCACGCTACACATGTAATGCTGCCCGGATCGGCAGTGCAGCGCTACAGGTGTGTCCCTTCGCACGCGCGCTGCCCACGGGAAGCGCTTCTCATCAACACCACCGTTTCACACGCGCCTTCTCGTGGTCATCGAGTCTCTCTTCATGTCGGTCTACTTACACCGCAGCACACCTGCTTACTTAATCAGCGCATGTTTACTACAATTCATATTGTTACCAAAGCCGCTCACCTTACTTCGTATGACATTGCTGTGTTGCTATCGCATTCATTGCTTCGCCGTTAGGGCGAAACTGTGACATTTTTTTTTTTTCGTGACACCTGGCCATTGGCCTGCCACCATCGCGGATAATATGTTCTAGATTACGATTGGTTGCCACCTGCTCTTACGAATAATCTTTAGCGCAAAGACATTTTTTCCCTGAATGCTGGCACTGATCTTCTGAACCACCCTCGTCGGCCGCCATTGGCTGTGCAGAGCTGGCAAAGCGATGGAGCTCGAGCCGGACACCAACACCGAAACGGGAGACGTCGGGCATGCTCAGCTACCTGATGCCGTTCTACCTGTGCCCCGTGCTCTACCCCGGCACCAAGGTTCGTTACCACGTGATATATTGGAAGCTGGTATTGCACAATTATAGTGCGCTAGTCTGTTGGCTGTAAGCAGAAGAATAGGTATTAGTGTATTGCCATTGTAAAAATGGCGTATTGAAATTGTAAAATGTCTTTTTTTTCTGTCTTGTCTCGTTTCGGCGCGGTCAGCTTTGCATATATTTGTCGCGTGTCTGCAAAAATTCACAGGGTCTCTTATGTTATCCCTAAGATGACTAGTAGGCGAAAGCTGAAGTGCCGACTCATTAAATACTGACACATGACGCACTCTCTAAGTCAATCACTTTAAATGTCATCACTCTTAATTCGCTTAGTCATCTATCGTAATTCGCTTAGTCATCTCTCCTAATTTGCTTAGTCATCTCTTTTAATTCGAGGAGTCACCTCTCTTAATTCGCTTAGTCATCCCTCTTGATTCGCTGTCGTCCCTCTTAATTCACTTTATCATATATCTCAATTCGCTTTGTCATCCACTCATACGTAGCCACACTTTGGCCCGCTCTAACAGCCTTTAACTCGCCTGAGGGGTCACGTGACTTGCTTGTATGATTTCGTGTCTACGACGCGGTTTTAGCTCAAGGACGTTGAAGGTCGACTGAACGATGAGAGATTAAAGGCTTTCGCCTTAATAAACCTTCAGTTGAAAGACAGCGCTTCTGTCGTGCGTTCGGTTCCTGTCTGTGTCTATTCTTTGCGCCGCTACGCCACGGCTGTATGGACTTGGGCCACGCAGGAAAGCAAGTGCTTCTACTGCGTCCTGCTGATGATGTCCTGGTGGCAAGTGCGCGCCATGCCCAAGCCAGTCCTGGCCTTCCTGCCGGCTGTCGCGTTGCCCCTGCTCGGCATCATGGGCCACGATCAAGTCGCCACCAACTATTTATCGGTGCGTTGAGAGATTGAAGGACGAACACAGTGTAGCGCGGCGTTAGGACACCACGTTTAGAAGTTTAGGGAGATCTATAAATGTGTGCTGTAATAACGAACAGATGGTAATCGAAGAGGGGGTGTTGGACGCGCCGTAGGTAATGCGTAGAACAGATAACGGCCGGGTGATCTACTATAGAGAGAGAGAATGGATATCGGCGTTCGCAACTTGTGCTTGTTTAGCAAGTTACCAATGTGTTGTGCGTGTTTTTCACAAAGCGCAAGTGGTATCTATAACTTACACCAAGTACTCTCTTTAAACTTGACTGTGCAATCTTGCAATTGCGCAAGAAGCCATCTTTCTGACACTTAGTCCGTCAGGTCACTATAACCGTTGCATCAAATCGGATGGTTGCAGTGTCCTCACCGAAAACACATGGTACGATATTGCATACCATGTGCGACTGGTCGTACAGACAACCATGTCCAACACGTTTTTTTACTGCTATCATGAGGTTCAAATTAAGTATACCAAGAGTTCGAACAGCCGTGTTCCAGATGCGTCACACGTCGTATCGGACTCCACACCGCACCATTTGCCTCTTGCAGGCATGCGCGCCAAAGCCGTCGTCGGACAACGTGTCATAAGTATTGGTTGCTTCCACTACTGTGCCTCTTCGATTATCCATCCCTGACAGTCCCGGACTGTCCGAGGTGGTGCCGGTGGTGCTTTCAGCCGATGAGCGTTGCGTAAGCAGCGTCGCGGCAGCCGTGGACAGTCCGGGACGACAAATCGAAGAGGCCCACTGTTCAAGCACGGTGGAACCCTGTGTAGACCTCTAGAAAACGTTTAAACTCGAATGCGTCGTGTTATGGCCTCCTAGATTGGGCGGCGCGTTCGGATCTCTGAGGCACGTGTTTCTTGCTTCTCGCGGTCAGGTGGACGTTCTGACGACGGTGCTCCTGCTCTGGCTCGTGCTGGTAAGCGACGAGACGTCGACCGTCGGTCGGCTCAGCTACGCGCTCGTGGGGCGCTTCGGGAGCCGCGCCGGGCCAGTGCTCGTGCTGCTGACGGCCTCGACGTTCGTGGCGTCGCTGGTGCTGCCGCAAAGCGTCGTGACCGTGTTCGTCACGTGTCTCGTGGAACGCCTCTGCAACTTCGTGCGCGAGGAAGGCCTGCAGGACGCGCAGCGCTGTTTGGACCGCGCCGTCGCCGACGACACCGCGGGCCGACCGTGCGATGTGCGTGCGTGGCTCTGCGAGCAGTTTATCGAAAAACATCTTCCACACGAAACGCCAACAAACAAAACACGTAGAAAAGCGGACAAACACCGACGCTTCTCCTAAATATGAAATATTTGAAATATATAAGAAAGCGTACATATTACACTCGGGAAGGTACGAGCGCACATGGACGCACACTACAACACCTAAAAAAAATGTACAGCCTTCGTTAAAAGTATACCGGCTACTCGGCGTCTTCGCCACATAAATGTCATTGGGTTGTGTGGTGCAGTTCCCGTGGCGCTCCTGACACTCCGAACGTATGGATAGCGAGCGCGAGAGTAAAGCGGGAAATTTAGCTAGTTGGTGTTCGTTGATCTTGCATTGCGCTGAGCACAGCTGAGTACAACTGAGTACAACTGAGTAAAACCGGTAACCAGGATGGGACACACCAGAAAAAGTGCGACAAATCGCAATCTACGAACTGGTTTATTGCCAATGAAACGTTGCCCATATTCCCCTGGGTGATTCCCCTGCGTGTTGGAGCTTATGGCATACCCCAAAAGCACCATTGAACAGCCTGCAGTGTAGTCGGCCTGGCGGTGGCAGGCAACGTATCTCTTTTACTTTTGACATGGTGTGTACCTTTTGAGCGGTTCTACCTTTCTGACTGTCTATGCACGTGTTTTCTTTTTTGTGTTTTATAGTTGCGAGAAGCTCGAGTGTTTGTAGGCTTTTCCCTGGCCCTTCTCTGTTAAATAAAGGACACGTAAGAGTAATATGTAGGCAAAGCTCGAAGTTTGGGGCTTAGTTGTGGCCTTTGCAATGAATTACGTGCCTATTCAAGTGCTCTGGAGTGTTGGTAGTGTTTTACAAGCGGCGCGAAATTTAGCCCGCTGTCCTGGTATATGGCGTTTTGTTCTGACGATGCACACAAACTCGGCCAAGACTTCCCTTTTCTTATGACCCCAGCACTTCAGTTGAACTGAATTTCTGGGGTCTCGTTCTAAGGGGCTTTCTGATGTGTGCACGTGTGGGAAAACGCGTAGAAAAGAGAACCCTGTTATAAATTACAGTAATACAATTAGTTTCAAGCGAAGTGCATTCGTGGATGGAAGCGATTTAGACGTAGAAACGATTAGATTACTTTTGTGAGTGTCGGCTGGGCTCTCGTGATGCAGGTCAGGGGCTATTGAGCATCTATTGGAAGAGAGGCCTTTGCCATTTAGTAGACCGATTACGACAGTTAGTGTTGCCAGCTGATTACGGTGACATAGTATTAATTGCAAACAGTTGTCATAAACCCGTCCGTAGGTGCAGGAGTTGCAAGAATACCGGGCGCGTAGGTGCTGTCGGCTGAATTTTGTCCTGAATTTTGATGGGAAGTTTCACTTAATTAACATAGAACATATAATACTCGTATAATCCGTTCAAGGAGATCTCAATCCACTCGTTGACTATATGGGACCTCCTTCAGTATACCTTGGCCTGTAAAATATATTCTGAAATAAAATTAATTGATTGATTGATTGATTGATTGATTGATTGATTGATTGATTGATTGATTGATTGATTGATTGATTGAAGCGCCTGACAGCATAAAATCATCAGTTTGTTCGCATATGTACAAGAAGACTCGCGGCTCGCACAGGGGATTATTCGCATGTTAATATTCTTTTTTACAGATAACTTCTTTTTTTTTTCTGCATTTTAGCCACACACTGTTAGGTCGTCGCATCTTTTAGAGCTTTCACCAGCGATCGGTGTATTGATGCCGTGCAGAGGCGAGGACTGACATGGACATATACATTGTAAAATAATTTACACCATTAAAGTGAGAGTGTAAATCGATTTATAACTCACACCCTTACATTCAAGAAGAGTGTATGTGTGTGAGTTATAGACGCATTTACACGCTTATTCACTTTTGAGGGTGTAAATTATTTTGCAATGTAATCAGCGCCTCTGTTTTCAGATGAATGTCTGGTGCTACTATAGTGCTATACGGCACTGTCTCTATGCCGTTATCACTGCGACAGTTGTACGGTCTACTCGTATCTATAGCCCTAAATGCAATGATTAAAATCGTGTCGGCATGATAGAGATGATTTTGTTATAGCGACAGCAATTCTCGCCGAATTTTATGACATTGTTGTCGTAATATAGGGACACACCCTCCGTCTCATCAGCAATGTCTGTTGCGTGCTCTGATGCCCTATCCGCCGGACAAAGTTTGCTCTCTACCAACGACAGCAATTCATGTCGTTCGCTGTATGATGGTTTGTTGGACTACCGATATGGTATACTAAATTTTGCTCGCAGGCCGGACTCGCTCATCTAAAGCAAAACGTGGCAGAATTCGTCAACGTGGCGGAATCTGACAGCGTCAAGCAGATAATATCAATAAATAAGGTAGACATCTAGTCTGTAGCCAATCGTAACCACAGATTGCAATCGCAGCCTGTAAGCGTAGTCCGACCGTAGATCATACTCGCACATGCAACATTGGTCTATATCGGCATACTCGAAGTGAAAAACCAAACGCTGTCAGAAATGTGAGCTATAAATATTAAATCTTCATACTGAGCAAGCTTGTGCCAAGACGAGGCACCCTCAAATTACGATAGCGTCGATCGCATTCGTCGGCAGTCGAATATGAATCCCACAGGTCAACTTTGTCAGCTACTTACACAAGTTCCACCGTACGTTCCGGATCAATCGCCGTAGTGCTCGCGCGAGTGCATTCGGTAATGTACAGTGAACCAAAAAGTTTACGGACCACGGGATCTCAGAAAACGTCCAATTTACGAGCAGCCTCACCACGTGGCCTAGTTTATAGGCTGCTCGGAAATTGGACGTTTTCTGAGATCCCGTGGTCCGTAAACTTTTTCGTTAACTGTACATTTTGCGACAACGGTCAAGACGAAGCGGGCAAGGATAGGCGCCGCGTCTTGCTCCCAACGACAACTTGGCGAAAACGAACTCGAGGCAAACAGCAAAACGACGCTTGGCAATATTGACACACTTGACGGCGCAGGTGGACACACTGATGCTGTACGAGGAGTTGGCCGTGGCCTTATGGAAGCGTCACCGGGTGGGCCTCGACGACCAGGACTCGGTCGAGTGCTGGGACGCCGACAAGCGCGGCGCCGAGAGCCCCGAGTCCAGGGTATATAACTGGCAGCGTACAGGGCCTCAGAGATGACGCGCGTACCGCTTTTGCTGTCATGGATCTTGGAGTCCGTGGTTACGCGCAGAGAGCCTTTGCGGCGCTGTAGCCGGCGGCGACGCCCGAATACTTCGCGTCACATTGTCGTTGACTCTCGACCGTAGCGGAGTGTAATGGAATGTGTTGTAAGAACTAAATGGCTTAAGATTCAATTTTCAGACCATGACCTGTCAGGGGTTGAGAGCGTCTTTCGCACAAGAGTGTACTTGAAACGAGATTTCAAGCACTCCATTGGCGTGTAGCTTAAATGCCCCATCATCGTACGCCCGGTGCTATCTTCTTCCTTCTGTCTTTTTCTTCCTCTTTCCTAGATTCGTATAGAGTAGCAGGCGAGAGATTAACGCCTCGGACTGACCTCTCGGTTTCTTTCTCAAACTCTTGCATATCAGTTCAGTTCACTGGAAGCCCCCGAGGTGATGAAAGTGTTATGAAAAGGCAGCTTTATGAAAACAAAGCTTTATGTCATCGACCTGAGAATAGCACAAAGCTACAAGTGATATGGGTCTTTCAGAAATAACTAGAGTTGAAGAAAAATATGTACTGGTCCAGGGATCGAAGCTGGCATTAATGCCCTTTCCGGGCGGTCGCTCTATCATCTGAACTAACTAGGAGGAGGCTGTAGCACATATCAGAGCGAGGCCGAACAGTGAACTCTGTAAGCAGTAAACTCCGTTTCCCCAGGGACAAGACACTTATCGTCTTCCCTTAAGAAAATTTCGGCTGCCTCGGTAGGCGGGTTCGTAGTACATGTTACTGATGGAGGGCGACCCGATCTCTCTCAACTGGCAAGGCGAGACCGATGGCTACGCGGCACTCATCTTCCGTCCCATCTTCGTTTTTGCAACGCCACAGCCGCCAGATCAAAATACTGCAGATAATTGAAAGTTGGGCGAGTCAATCTTGGAAACAGCCTCTTGTGCGTCGCGTTCTTTTCGCGCTGTTCCGAATATGAGCGATCGCAACACATGACCCCCGTTCAACAGCTGTGACACTGTACTCTAGACCGAACGAGTCATTCAGTGAAGTATGAACGTGTATCCGCATGTGGGAAATGGTCTGGTCCTCCGTCTCGACGTCGTTTTGTGTAACACATGCAGAGACTCGGGGCGTTGAAGCGCAAGATGTCCATCCTCAAGCCCTCCAAGTCTGCAGCCGCACAGGACGCCGCTGGAGCGTGCACGCCCAGGTATAATCTACGGCAGTTTTTGCATGCAGCTGAACGTAATTGTTGTTAAATGAGGCTTAGCCTCATTTATGCGAGCGGATGATCGCTCGCGCGCGCTACTGTCTTTCCTTTTCAATCAGTGTTTTCCCTACAGCTTTACGCCAGCATTCTTCCGGCCGCCTTTTGTTGCCTCCACCGCAGACTCATTTACATTTACCATTCCACCTCATACTATTTCCAAAACCAAAGGCCTCGAGCAAGATCACTGCACTAACTCTTGCTAATAGTATGATATATCACCAGCAGTACATAGTAAATCTAATGTAATAGCACTGCTGAGCCCTAATAGGGCTCAGCAGTGTATTCTATATAAAGTTCTGTGGGTTGGAAATAACATTTACATCGTGATTTATGACAAAACATTAGCAGCCATTGATTTCGCTCATGACCCGGGGTGCTATTCTGGTCATTGTCAAATTCCTCCGTATTGTCGATATCACCGTTCTGTCAGCTTTGAATGAACCACAGGCCTGCAATGCGGCCTCTCTGATTGGCTCAAAACGCCGCCATTGCAGAATTTCGACAATATGGTAAAATTAAACAACGTACGAAATAGTATGCCATGTTACAAGAAGCTTTCCTTGGTCGCTGGCGCCCTATTTTCGATCGATCATTTTCGCGGACACCTTTGCACAACACGCGCGAACGACATTTTTTTTTTTTTTTTTTTTTTTTTTTTTACCTCGCGAAGCGGGACCCGGTTCGCCGCCGACCTTCCGCCGGACAAGTTGTCGACGCCCCCGAACGAGGCGAAGCCGTTGGAGGGCAAACTGATCCGTGCCAAGCGTCGGCGTCAATCGTTCGCCGACAAGCCTCACGTGTTCGAGTACAACGAGCACCGGCGCGTGACCCACGACATGCCGGGCGCCTCGCTGCAGGAGGAGCCCAGCTACAGCCGCATGTCTAACGCCAGGTGCGTCGGCGGCGCCATCTACTCGCGCTTGCTCTTTCCAGGCATCGTCGGAGTTGGTTCTTACACGCTGAAAGCTGTAGAGCACCCTGCAGGGCGCGTTCTGCCGTAATAATATTATTGCGATAGCAATTGTGTGCGCACTACAAGCGCATTTCTGCCGTCGCCGTGAGGTTCCGCTGCGCGCCGTATGCTGTATTTACGAGTGAAAGCATGCGCGGGTGGCAGCCTGCGATCGCAGCCCAATCTCGCGCACGCAAGCGAGGGAAGCGGGAAGGAAGCGCGCCGTCTTCCGTCGCGCGCAACGCTCGGGAGGGGGGGGGGGGGGGGGTACGTTCTACACCGGGGACAGAGTCCGTTGCGCGCTGTGTTTCCGCAGCTTGGTTCGCGTTGATGCGAGACGCAGCACGCAGGTCAATTCGCTCGTTGCTGCAGCCGCGCTTCCTCACTCCAGCGTTTTCACAACGAATTGCCGCAGTCATCGAGTGGGATGTGTTCATGTTTGCGTGACATCATGCTTGTTAATTCAGTTAGTATGCCTATCTTTACAAATTTATACGGCCGATAAAACTACTATCCTTACTTTGTATAGCTGTCCACTAATTTGCTATCGCAATCAATGCTTCACCTTTCGGGAGAAACTGTGACTTTTTTCAACAACGTGTAGTAATATCGGAGATAGAAGTGAATGAAATTTTTCGAGTCGAGAGAGAGAGAGAGAGAGAGAGTGACTGTAGAGAGGAAGAGGCGCAGTCTCGAAGCAGAACCTCGCAAAAACTTGGCCGAACCGAGATAAAGCTAGGTGGGGTCGCCAACATCGCTATTTGCCCAGTCTTCGCACCACTAGTGTGAAGCTGCGCCTAATATTTTTAATATTGTTACGTGAAAGCAGAGCAGGCAAGAAACTATTCACAAGGTATATTTACAAGGGTAGTAAGCACGGGAAAAGATGGTAGCCAGCCCACATCAAGCAAGGAAGGTCGCCATCTTCGGTTCACGCGTAGTGCTTAGTGTACCTTCCGTAACCACAGGCAACAAGTGCCAGGCGCAGTTTTGGCATAAGCGCCGGCCGGCGTAGTATTTGCGGTGTCGTAAAGAACGCGATATACCGTGTCTCGCTCATTTTGCGCCAAAGTCTACCCGTGATAAATACCAAAGCCGACGGCGCGAGAGGCTCGAAGCAAGAAGCAAGCAAATAACACGACATGCCATGACTTCCGATACGAGGCAACGCGCGAGTGAGTAATTAGTAAGGGCGCGTCGGCGGTCGTGTGCGCACAAAGTTTCACCCTTGTACATACACAACACACCCAAGTTTCCACGCCAACATGCCAATGGTTACCATGACAAATGTTCCATTGAAAATAGCATGCGAGTGCTGATGTCGCGACATCGATGCAATTATATTCATCCTTCAAAAATAGAAAGCCGAGCTAGTTTATCTGTTTATTATGCATACGCTTCCCTACTGCATAAAACAAAAAAATTAAAAAAAAAGGAATGCCACACTCTGAGCTAGTGTACGTATGTGGTTTAATAGAATGTTTAGCTGGGCTAGTTTGTTCCTATAACAGGTTTGACAAGCGCACACGTTAGACGGGACAAAAGAATGTAGGCAGACAAGACCAGGCAAGAGTATCGCTTGTCTTGTGCCTACCTTCTTTTGTCTTGTCTAATTTGTGCTCTTGTCAGACCTGCTAGTGTGCGTGGCTTCCTCTTAGAGTGGTAGCTCCACTACTCCAGGGACAAACCCAGAAAACGCCTGGTTCCGTAAATCGGACCTTCAAGCTCAGCCAAGGTCAAACTGGGACTTGTAGCCTGCCACTACCGGCAGCTGCTGCGTACGCCGCGTAGGCGCCCATATCTTGAAAGCGATCTGCGATGTGTACAAAGTGCGCCGAGTGCTGGTAGCTTCGTATGCGCTGTGCTTTCGGCGCTTAGTTCGCGTTGAAACGAGACGCAGCATGAAGGTCAATTCGCTCGCTGCTGCTGCCGCGCCGAGCAGCGTCTGTGTCCTTTCCCAAAGCAAGCAAAACCATGTTATCGCTCGAAAAACTTGGTTTAACCGCGTTCGACCACGGTAAATTTTCTTTTCTTGTCCTATGCCTGTTTTGCACAATGATGTATATTAATTTCTGTGAACAAGAAACGGGTTACAAGCAAGCGAAAAACTACCACCCATTCAGTAAACGCCGTTGCTGCGTTAGTAAATATGCTAATGATTGTAAAAAATGCGCTTATAATAACCCAGTATCTGGTTGCCGCCATGTGTGTCCTTTTCCTTTTTCCAGCCCTTGGTTCACGCCGTCGCAACAGTCGTCTGTCTCCCTGCGTGGCTCGTTTGGGAAGCCGCTATCTTTCACCGCGGTCGGAACAGCCGGAGAAGGCACACCCGTGGCGGAAATGAAGTGCTTGGACCATGGGCCCTCTGTGTCGCTGACCAGCGCGCCGACGGTCATCGGCGTTGCAGCGAGTGGCTCCGGTGTCGCCTTTGCCAAAGCCGCCTCGTCGTCCGAATCGGCGACCCGGGTACGCGTATATAAAGCAAATTAAGAAACAAACAAAAGCAGTGGTCACAAAAGCAACACAATAAGAGCTGGTATGGGCGAAATTCTACTTTGGTGAACTTCCATAAGCGATGAAACGATATTCAGAGGGAACGCAGAAACAACGCACATATATGGAACGCTCTGAAGGAAAGGACAGTCAGCGCACAGAAAGAACGCACAGCAGGATAGTAGAGAATTCACATAGAGAATGCAAATGCTGAGCGCACAGAAAGAACACACGTGAAAAAGTCACACAGAGAAAGAATGTATACAGAGAGCACACATAGGAGAACGCACATAGTAGCCGCACAATATGAAGGTACAGAGAACGTACGGAGAACCCACGTAGGGAACAACACATAAGGAACGCACGGAGAGAAAGCATAGAAGAGCATATCGGTTTAGTTTGTATTTTCAACTCTTCTCTGCTGCCATGCACTAAGAGCCGATTCACGGCCTAGCCCCCGCAGTGGGTTTGTCTATTTTGGGGATATCATCATATGCGTAACTAAGACGCTATATAGCATATAGCTGCTTACTTGTCTGCGACAAGTTTGTGCAGAATGAATTCTTTAAAATACCAGCTCTTCGACTGCATGTTACGATGCTGATCATCATGCTGCCTGTGCTGCGCTCGTGCAGGGATTCCGGCCAGCCGCGTCGATGCAGCGTCGCGTCTCAATGGCCGCCACACTGGGACCATCCCGTGCGGAGCCAGGCTTTGGCGGCACCGGCAGTGGCCGCTTGCAGGCGCGCCGTATCTCCATACGCTACCCGAACCAGGCGTTCCTGCCGGGTCGCGACGGTCACAGGGTCTTCCAACGGTTCCGCACGGAGGACCGATCCACCGCCTCCAACGCAAGTGAGCGCACGTCGATTCGCGAGGGAATTAAGGCCAAGTGACAATCTCGAAGCCTAGTCGCCTACTCATCAAAAAAAAAAAAAAAAGTGATGTAGGCCCTCGTCACGTGACAGGCAAGCGGTAGCTTCTGTAGTCGCTTCGCTTTGGTCGCGTCTGCTGCGATGGTCTCACCTTTTCCAAGGTCCGAAGCCGGCGAGATGAAAATTAGCAAGAAAAATTTTCCCTCGTAGTTCTATGTGCGTCGCGGTTTTAGACCACACTAGAGCGTTCCTGCACGAACTTCGAGGCGAGAGCGCTGGCCGCTCCACTAGCCATGGCGGTAAGCGCAAGTAAACCCTTGGAAATGCTTTGGGTGGTCGTGCGCCAGGCGCCTTATATAGTAGCCTTTCTCCATGCTTCAAAGGGGCAAACTTGAAGCGAAGTGCGACGCGCGCGGCTACAGTAAACCCGCCTGTTCAATCCTACATGCCTGTGACGGATGGCAAAGTTTAGAATAGCATCAGAGGGCTAATTTGTGACCTATGATGCAGATTCACAGCGCAGTAACTAGACAGAAAGGGGACGGGTCTTCATTTACATTCTTCACGTCATTGCATAGTTCCCGCGCTGTGAATTTGCATCTATAGAATAACATGCTGTTGCCTCTAGAATTCACGGTAACTCGAACGAGTTTGCGCTGCACTGATTCCGCAAGATCATGTGACTCGACCAGCGCTAGGAATGGCTACAAAGGTGAGTTTGCCAATATTTTCTTTTCCTTTTTCAGTGTCGTCTGTAAATGTTCCAGACGACGAGGAGGAGGATCCCGAGGAGCAACGGTAAGCAGAGCCGTAGTTAGCTCTAAGTGGCTTGACTGGTGCTCAGCAGTGCGACCTCATAGCCACGGGGATACCGCGGCGGATGGCGCCATTGAATTAAAGCTCAAGTTTTCCGCGGGAAGCACTTGAAATATTTTTCTGCGATTCATATCTTAGAGAAACATTTAGGACAACTTCAGCCTGTCACACACTACAGAAGTGACTGAAGTCGTTTCCAGGAAACCAAGTGACGACTGAATTCATTTGTAGAACACGCAAACTGTGAAGGGTCATGGATTTCTTCTTTGAATTCGCTGTCGCCTCGCGACCCGCAGCGTGCTGCTTCAGTGTCTCGCGTCGAGGTCACTTCCCCTCAGTCTCTGCCTTACGATAATGATCGGTTCACATTCTTTTACCATCGCCTTTGCAAACGACACGTTGTCGCTGACCAAGCGACAATACCAAGCGAGTTGCGCTTTGCTCGAGCATTCCGGCAGCCCGACGTTTCTGGGGTGGAGGTGATTGATTCGGCCACGCTAGCTACGCTATGCCGCCATGCGACCGGCGCAACGCAGTGAGCGCTGTCACCTCACTTAAATGCCTTAGACCCTGTTTAAGGTCCGCGCCCACCACTTCCTCATCATTCTTCCACCTATTATCTTCCTCTCCGCCTCCAAGCGCCGCCCCCTCCCCAGTTGATTCCTACGACAACGTTAAGCGCGTTGAATACTCTGTATAATATGCTATCGCATTAAAAATACCAGTTAGCAACTATTTATATTCGATAGATTTAATACGAATCAAATCTCTCACGACACATTCGCCCACCGCAAACAGTGTCGCTATATATTCTAGGCGCTATAGTGTCGCTAGCGTCGTCGAACCCATCACCTCACCTCGCAAGAGCGCTGTCACGTACGATTAGCATCCGAGATGGAAAGAATGCGTGTGTGCTTGCCTTGTTGAAAAGCTCGCCTGTGAGCTCTGCATCTCTGCTGACCGTAGATGTATTTGCTGCCTCGTACTGATAATACTCTCGTCTCGAGGTAGGCTCCGGCGCAATCGGGAGGTTCTGGCAGCCCTGTGCGTATGCGGCAGCATGACAAGCGTGGCCGGTAGCATCGCCAGCTACTGGTTCACGCCGGCCGCCGAAGCCATCGCCGCCAACATGGACAGGTACGCCAAAAGCGTCTTACAAGTCGACGTAATCGTGCGACAACGCGCTGCCGTAGATTTTACAGCGAAGCTGCTATGGGTAACTCCACAGTGTCCTTCCGTGACGCGACGGTGAAAGCCGGGCGCCATGCATCGGTACATCAGGCGCAGCATACAGTAATAACATGCGTCAGATGTAACAGTGTGGAAGTGCTAAGCTCGGGTATAGTCAAGCATTTGAAAAGGCTAGGGTATAGCGAAGGAATTGCGCAGTATATAGCAAAGCGTTTGCCAATTCATGTGTAGATTTCAGCCAGGCCTAGGCAAACGGGAACCCCTACTGGATTTCTGCATTATGTGAGAACTTCTTGTATATACGCTCTTCGCACTCTTTGATCTTGCTCGGATTGGCATACATCTGCGTAGGGTGTTTTTTCACCTAACTCAGGATCATTCCAACAGTTATGGTTACACGTAAACTTGCGTGTACATTCTCTTCGAGAAAGAAAATATTGTCCGCCGGGCTCTGTCCCTCTTTTCGCAGCTCTTCGCTGTCCTTCTGGAGTTGGACTCTGATCACGCTGCCGGTGTCGCTGGCAGCGTCGGCTCTGTCCTCCTTCTGCGTCTACTACGGCACCTTGCACGCCCAGTAAGTCCGGCCGAGGGGTGTAAAAAAAAAAAATGGAAGCACAGAAAACACTATAAAAGCGTGTGCGGTTCCGCGGACAATACGACGTATGTATGGCCCATATAAAACCAACAGCTGCATCCGACAAGTTTCCAACAGGCCCCAGCAGGTTTCCAGAACCTGTTGGAACCTACTGGCAACCTGATGGAGACCTGTAGGAAGTTTGAATGCGTTCTTGGTACGACTAGTCGCAGGACGGATCGGGTGGTTTTACGCAAGCGTGTTTCGCTCCGAGTTTGCATCCGGTTTTCAACAGTTTCCCAACTCGTTCTAAAAGCCAAAGCAGACACCTTTTCGAGGCGTCGTACGATAAATGAAATCGTTCGCACGCACACATATTTAGCATAAAACGCACGGTATACAATGCGGCGTCCGATATGACATGCGACCCTGCCGCCTGAAAGATGGCGGCTGCAACCTGTTAAAAACCTCGTTGGAAATTTCTCGGACTGCATGTTGGTGCGAGTAATCATGCGGCGGATTGGATAATTTTTTCTGCACGTGCTTTCATACAATTTTCGCCTCTTTTTGCTTGTACGTTTCAAAAACGTGCAAATTGCAATTGAGGCTGCTTCCTTCCTGTTTGTATTTCTTTCAGTGAGAACCAGCTCAACGAAGAGGCCGAGGAGCTGATCCGCTGCTACGCCAAGCTGAAACTGGGCAGACAGGAGAGATGCGGGCAAGTGTACCCCTCGTGTTTGTTTCCGCCGCGCGAACCTAGGGCCGTATTCTGAACGTTCCCCTAGGCGAAATTTCTTTTTTCGCTTTCAGGCGTGCGCGCTGATTGGCTGGTTGAGCAAAATTGAATGACGTCGGGCTCAACCACCCAATCAGCTCATCCAATTTTGCTAAAACAGCGAATCAGCGCACGCCTGAAAGCGAAAAAAGAAATTTCGCCTAGGAGAACGTTTCAGAATACGGCCCCTAGATGGTGCCACATGGCAACCAAACACGTTCGAACCGTTCTGCTTTATTACAGCGCGACTAGCAGTGTCAGAGTTCTAGCTAAGCCGTCCAGTTGTGTTTCTCTGTCACACCTACGGCAATACGTCACTAATCTTCAACCTTTTGCGTCGAGCCCGATTTGTCACGCGAAAAGATTTGATGTGCCGTCAGGTGCTTTCCCGCATGATAACAACAATTAAGGGCTAAATTTCAATATTGTTGCGAATCAAAAAAAAATTATGCGGTTTCACGTGCCAAAACCACGATCTGATTATGGGGCACGCCGTAGCCCATGGGGGCTCCGGAATAATTTGGACCACCTGGGGTTCTTTAATGTGCACCTAAATCCAAGTACACGGGTGTTTTCGCATTTCGCCCCCATCGAAATGCGGCCGCCGTGGCCGGGATTCGATCCCGCCCTATTACAAATTGTAGCATAACAGAAAAACCTGTGGTCCTGGTGTGACGACGAATTTAAACTACATAACTTCGAGTGGAGCACGGGCACACGAGAGCTGAATTTCTGCAAAACGCATCTTACACAGGAATCACTCCGTCGTGCTGCAGCACAGTGCGAAAAACAGCAGACACATCGCGGACTGCTTTCTGTGAAGAAGGCGAGCACTACGAAAACTTATTATTTATGTATCTATCTTGTACCCACAGCGTCGATGTGTCATAACAGGGGGGGGGGGGGTGATACATATAACATAACACATAAATGCAGGTATATGGCAACAGAGACAACAAAATTAGAAAAACAGCATCGTCATCAACAAAACAACCGAAAAGCATAACATGCATCGACGCAGTACACAAATGTGTTTTAAAACCCAAAAGTGGTTTATAAAGCAAAAAGAAAACATAAACGCAGTGCACATGTAAACGCAGAGATACGGGCACATTACTTCAAAACGGGTATTTCACGCAGGAACACTTTGCAATGATAACCACAAACTGGGTACACTGTGAAACACATGAAGCATGGCAGCTGCGCACAGATAACAGCTTGCCGCGTAATTAGATTTTTTATGTTGTTCTCTTTGTTGGTGGTATTCTTAAAATTTATTTTCGATTAAAAAAGTGCAGCGCTTTAGAGATCACCTGTAGAGCAAAAAAATAATAATAAATTAGAGACTTAAAGTAACCGTGGCTTTCCTGAACGTGCTAAACGTTACATTGATAAGTTAAATACGTGAGGCGTGTTAAGCTTAAAGTCGTGAAGATAGCTGAAAGATCGTATTTTTAGTATAAAAATAAAATCGGCTTCAACCTATTGTGTCACACTGTCTTGTAACAGCTTGGCTATATAATCACTTTAATAGGGTGTGTCAACGTTACAGTATATTCTACTTATCGCAGATGCGTAAAAACAGCTTAGCGACATTAATAGTGTGTTATAATTTGAACCAAGTTGTCGTGATTAATGATTATGCGAATTGATAAAAAGATTCAACAGTTTCGCCGGACAGGCGAAGCATTGATTTCGATAACAAATCTTTAGACAGCTATGCGAAGTAAAAGGTTAGTCGTTTTATCAGCTGCATAAACTGCTGTAAACATTCGCTTACTAGCTAAATTAACAAGCGCGTTGTCACGCACCTGCAGGCAAACGCGAATGCATCTGACTCGATGACCGCGGACACTCGCTGTCAGAACGCTGGCGTGATGAAGAGCGACAGCAGCAGCGAGCGAATTCCCCTTCGTACTGCCTCTCGCTTCAACGCGAACTCGGCGAGCGAGAACACAGCGCACACGAAACCGTCAGCTACATCCGGCCGGCAGCCTTCGACCCCAGCGCAGATTGCTTCCAAGATGGGACGCGCGCGGCTTCGGTCAGCCGCCGCAGCTTGAGTAGAAGAGGAGATGCGCCCTAACCTACCCCATAGAATAAAGAACCAACTTCCTACCCCCCGCGCACTAACCCATCCCCCCGCGCACGTCTCCCCTTCACCCCACCCCTCCGCTTGAGCGCGTGAGACGGCAGCGCGCACCCTCCCCGCCTTCCTCCCTTGCGAGCACGAGAAGACAGCGCCACATCTCGGCTCACTTTCGCAAGCTTTCGCTCGCACCTACAGCATACGGCCCGCGACCGCGATGTTACGCACTTGGACGTTATACAGCACATCACGGCGGCGACGACGAACGCGGAAATTCGCCTGGAGTGTCCATATAATTGATACCACAATAACAATGGTTCAGTAAGAACTTGTTCGAGCTCGCTAGCATCCATGTGTACGAGTGAATGATACAACGACAGTGTGTAACAAACACAAGCCCAACGTGTCCCAATTGTGCGAGCTACCGCTTGGTATACGACGGATGTCTTTATTTTCCTCGTCCACAGAATCTTCGAACGACTAATTCTGCTGTTCTGGATCGGCTACTCTGGAAGTACGATCTGGTGTAGATTCGTACACAGACAGTAAGTGAAACGTTTTGCATTTTCTGTAATATCAAAAGTTTGCTTTCTCTCAAAGCAGCAAAGGGTATTGTAAAGCACGCTTCACAGACTGAGAAAAAAACAAAAAAACAATGGCAGCATATTCTTTACATAGTCGTGCAGTGCCTTCCTTGTGCGGCGTGTTTCTTTCTCCGTGTGTTGCCATTTCCTCTGCACCGCCGTCGTAACAGACTTCAACAAACTCTCCCAATCCAAGCTTGAACCTTATTGCATCATATGGAGTACGTATTCCGTTGGCGTCGGCTACATGTTTCAGCAGTGTGAATATGCCGTTACTCTGTTGTATTTTTCTCCACTCTATTTTTTCCCCATTCGATTCTTTACTTGACTCGGGAAACTGGGTGACGGCGCCGCTCCGCGATGTAAGTGCACACTGTGCTTCAGTGAAGCTCCACGGCGATTCCTGAGCGTCATTTTCTTTTAAGGAGACCCTAGCTGAACCACCCCTCGGGCTTGGTGAAATAACATAGTCTGCGGGTGGCATAAGCTGCTCTGAACATCTCAGCCAAGTATTGCTGTCGTACTCGGTGCGTGGAGCTCGCGAGCGGAGCGCGAAGTCTCCTTTCTCTCAAACGCTCTCGTTTCAACAGAAGCCATGATCCTCACTCTCTTCTGTGTGCTTTATTACGTAATAAAGCACATTACAATACGCGGCTGCTATTGGTCGCTGCGGTCGGCTACGCCGCGGCCGCCGCGGGATGCCGCCACTAGTCCACTGGCTAAGCGCCCTGCGGCTCGCTGAGGACAACTGCGTTTGGCTGACGTTTAGGGCGTCGTACGCACCAAAATCGGAAGTCGTGGCGTCTACGTAACATCCAAAATGAAATTTGAACTGCGCCCCACGGTGACATTTCCAAGGCGGAGCGCGGTGGCCCCCCACCTTAGCCTTCGCAGTGCAAGGTATTGAGGAAGGAAGGGGAACACAGAGGAGGCCGTGTTTCATTGCCAGTAACTCCGCTTCTGCTGAACGCATTGAAGTACTTTTTGCGGCAAAGTATTTCTGAAATAGCTTATTTTCACTTGAAATTTATTTCTCAACTTCGATAACAAATGGTTCAGGGCCCCTTTAACAATCCGCATTGGCGTCTACTCGAATGTACTGGAGTGAATTAAGATGTGTTTATCCACCAAATCTTCATCAGTATCGCCAGTCGCGTCATCGTCTTCGTCAGTCGCGGGGTGGCGCTGTGCTCCACTCGGTGGAGTTGAAAAGGGGCTTCGAGGCGAGACCCGGGGTCGGTACTCTGGACGTAGTGAAGTTATGTCATATCATCAAATTCTCCATCCTGTCACCCCCGATTGGTCCACAGGGCTGCTACGGCCGCTCTGATTAGCTCAAAACGCCGCCATTACAGAATATGAGAACATGGTGGAGTTTGACAGTGTTGGGAGTGCTTACTCCTGTTTGCGTGGAATACGGCACTAGTTTCCCACTAAAATTACTAGAGGGAACGCTCGAGATAGTGCGTACTGGAGCTGCAAGAACCTCGGTTTAATTCACCCACGTCCGCGATGATACATCTCTGCGTGTGCATATACGCAGAGACTTATTTCCTCCATGTGTATAGAAAAATGAGATTTCTCGGCAATTTATGAAAATAAAAGCGTAGTAAACAAAGCCACAAGCACGAAGAGCAGACAAATCCAAGTATACTAATTATCATTCCACACTCCGTCAGAGTACATCTTTTTTGGTTCACAGCACACCTCACGAGCCAGTGTCATTAATTTATTATGTTTACATGTTGCTACTGGTTTTAGGTCCCTATACAACCGCGTTATATCTTCACAGTCAGCCACGTTACCCTTTGTGATTATTTGTGTCATTGAGTACATAACACCATCGCTTGGCACTCTTTGGCCATTACTGGCCTTTGCGCCATAAAACATCACATATCATCATCATCATCATGTTAGCTGAAGCCAGAGTTCCCTCTAGTAATTTTAATAGGAAACTCTATGGTAATTAGCGCCCTTTCTTAAAGCCACGCCTATGGCCTCTCTTGACATGAACAGAGAATTGGTAAACTAGGAAGGGCGAAAAAGGAAGAAAAAAGGATATTGCTGGTGACCACGCCGCTCTAAAATTCATGCTCCAGCTCGCCATGGTGTCATAGATTTCGGCAGCGTCTAATTTCTTATTCATAAAGGACTACATGAATTTATTTTGTAACGAACCTAAGGGTCAGCCTGGCAAGGCTCGAGAACACTTTTCTGAGCCAGAACGGCCCACATAAGAGAAGTGATAAACAATGGTAGAACAATGAATGGGTACGGAATGGAACAAGGAATGGTGGAACAGAGGTAGAACCAGCCAAAGTTTCGACAAAGGGGACGGTGACAACACCCCTTGTCGAAGCGTTAGCTCGAGCGACAGTCCTGGTTTGATGACTCTTGATCGCTGTTCATCGTTGCGTTTCCATCAACCTGTGAACCACTGTATTGTTTGGATTTACAGATACGAGAAGCTATCTTGAAATCTGCGACGGTACGTTGACGTAGAGACGCTGTAGTTTAGGCGCGAAACATTTAATATAGGGAAGTTTTGCCTCCATTTTCTCCGGCAGTCATCAACCTTTTACAGCGAAATGAATGAAAATACTTTTTAGAGAAAACTTTATCGCTCTTGACTGATTCAGTGGTGCTTTTTAGTATCGCTTTAAGAAACAGACCTTTCTAGAAAACAATTAATGGAGCGCTGGCGCTGCGATTGTTCTCTGGCGCTGCGATTGTTCCGATACCATGGGAACGATGTGTGGTGCGTGGATTTGCCTTAACCTTTGTGCTAGCGGCTTCAGACGATCATGTGGCGCTAATATTTACGCTCACTCTAAATTTCCGAGCAATCATAATTGTCTAAATACGACGCCGTCCAATAAGTATATATCTTCGCACAAGGCATATAATCACTCAGAACCGTTGGATTTATAACGCAATACTATTATTCTGTCGAACACGATTTATTTGACAAAGCAGATTGAAGCCAAAAGCGCGAAGTTTATCCAGATACATGTATATACTGCCCCACCCTTATCATGCTGGCTGATCCACCGTACTTGCATCTCGGCAGAATTTTCTTTTTTTTTTTTTTTTTGTAGAAAACTCTGCGTCTTAAAGTGGCTGTCTCTAGAGGTTAGCTTTGTCGCCTTCATCTGACTCAGCTGCGCCGAATTCGGTGCTGTCTCGCAGAGACCTGAACACGTGTATCCTTGGCGGCATCGTGCTGCTGGCGTCGACGGCGCTTAGCTCACGGCCGGGCGCCAGTCCGCCGCAGAGCAGCGTGAGCCCGAGCCAGTTCCGGAACAACGTGGACGTGGACGGGGACGACACGCCCGACTTTCGGCCCCACGGTTCCGACCGCGGTCTCGCCTCGTTTGCCAGCCGCCTGCCGTGGGGCGTCATCGTCATCTACGGCGCCGCGTCGGTCATCACGCGAGTCGCCCAGGTCCGTCCAACGGTTGCGACTGAGAGCTCGCAAAAAGTCGCACGCGCATGCACTCCAGCGCGTTCGGCAGTCCTTCGAACTTTCATTGGGACGAACAGCCCGTGACGACCCGTGGCGGTAGCTCGGTGACAATGGCGTTATGCTAATGAGCTCGACGTCGCGGGTTCGATTCTTGACCGCAGCGGCCGCATGGCGGAATACAAGCTCACTAGTGTTATTAACTTGGTGCTCGTTGAGAAATGCCAGATGGCCAAAGTCAGCTAGGAGATTTGCTGTACGACAACCCTCCAAAACTGAAGCGGCACCTTTTTGGAGCGCAGCTCTTAGGCGCTCGTTCCTGCGTTGAGTGCCGGCGTCCCTCGGCGTAACCGAGCGAACGAGCACAGCGATGGATGAAAGAGCGAACGCGGAGCGCAGCGCGGGATGAAAGACGGTGAGAGCGAGGAGAGCCGCGAGGAGGAGGAGGAGGAGGAGGGTAAAGCGGTAGCATGAGGAGGAAAGAGGAGGAGAGTATGGTGTAAGGGTGAGGAGGAAAGCGGAGTGCCGCACGAGACGTGCTCCACGGCAGCGACCAGGCATGCGGCGAGCGCGTCCGCCGATACCATATATGTAGGTTTGCTCGTTTTCGGGTAAAACCCGATTTTACCCGGTTTTTACATAAACCGCGAACATGTTTCAGAAGAATCGGGTTAAACCCGATTTCTCCCCGAATTCCAATACCACATACCAAGCTATTTCTTTTTACGCCGCACGGAGTTTGCGGTGCACACGCGCTATAGCTACCCTGCCTCGGGATAACGAAGTTGGATCCTGTTGGCTTAAGTGAACTCCAGTTACCTATAGTTCATTTCACAAGCTGTGTGCAGCACTGTGGACGCTATCCGGCTCTCAGCCAACCACCCAACCGTTGTCAACAACGTCAGGCACTGACATTGTTGTGCCTAGCTAATGGAAACTGTGATGTCGAGAGAACTTTCTCTCAAATGAGATGCGTTCAAAGAGCGGACAGGTCTCGGATGGAAACCGACATGTTGCACATGCACATGATAATGTATGTTACAAGGATGTGTAAAAATCGATGACCAGTTTTTCGCGAATAAGATGTTTCATTACCTAGAAGTTATCCAATGCTCTTTACTGTCATTATTACCTATTAGTTTCCAAACGCCCAACTTCAGAGTATTTGCTAGAAAACCCTGATGTCCCCCGATTACTTCTTTCTCTTTCCTCTTTAACCCCGCCCCCGGCTCTCCTTGCCCTCGGGTCCCATCCCCGTGGTCCCCGAGCTCCGGGTTCTGGGACTTTTTATTGCGATAGCAATTATATGGACACTTGAACCGGATTTCTGCCGTCGGCGTCGCCGTGAGGTTCCGTATAAGTCCAAGGGCGATAAAATCGTCGCCGCGCGCCGTATGCGCGAGTGAAAGCGCGTGGGGGACGGACGCGCGCTATCACGGAGAGCGAACGCATGGCGGAAAGCAAACGCGACCGTCGCGCGAAAGGCCGTGGGGGTATGGGAGGGAGGGAGGGAGGCGGGGCGACGCTGTGCCGCTTCACCAAATGCTTATCTTGCAACCGGGGTCTGTCTAAGGCCGATGAGCGAACCCTGCGCCTCAGACCAACAGCCTGTTGTGTCCTGCGGTGGCTCGCCATTTTCTGCCTAATACAAGTGGGCACAGTCGCCATTGTGGGGTCCTGGCCAACACCTACCACATGGTTGCAGCTTGCCCCTCTTTCTCTTTTCCTCTCTCCCCCCTTTTCCCGTTCCCACACGAGATGCCTGGGAGGAGACCCTGCTCAGCCAACACCACCTAGAAGAGTAATCTAGATGTGTTGGCTCAGCTGCTCTACCTTGTGCGCCCAGCGCGCCCTGGCGCGTGCCCGAGCGGCGGCCATCTCCAATGGAATCCCGGACTAGGGAGTCCACTTAGGTGTCCCCCCCTTCGGGGTCAACTCTCTTGTATTTTCCTAAAATAAATGTTTTCACCACCACCCCCACAAATCGTGCGTCTTTCGCTGCAGCAGACCGGACCGTGAGTTCAAGAAGCAAACATGCAACAGCTTCTTTGAAGACACGTTTCACTTTCGTGTTCTACCAGTACCTATGAAAGATTGATCATCAACCATATTTGCTTAAATATGTTGTCTCAAACAAGTACGCAGTCATGATTAAGTGAAAAGAAACACGCTTAATACTGAGTTCATTAGGAATGCTTCTTAAGCTTAGCAATTGTCGCAAGTGCTAACGAAAAAAATGATCGAAATTGAGAGTATTACTTACAGCAGGTGAGGGGGGTTCCTCGTTATGACTTATACGTAGCGTTGTACTTCGGAAATTGGCTCCGAAGCAGTACAGTGATGGTAAAATTTAATGAAATTCAAAGATCAGTCGAACGTACGTGTGCATAGCATCTTTTATTTGGATAATGTTACCAAGGCGCCTCTTCTGAACCATCGCATTCACTTCACCGTTTTCACCGATGCGCACGTTTGCTTCGATAGGCGGGAGCCATTTACAGTAACTCTGCACCTTTGGAGATGGGGCAGTGTCATAAGTGTCCGTGTCTAACATAGACACCCTATAAATGAGCTAGGTTGCTGGGCGTAACCCTCGGTGGCGTCAAATGCTTCAGCGCGGTATAGACGCGCGCAAAAGGGAACACAGTGGTCATGTACTGCACAAAGCGCCCTTTTCGTGCATCGATGTCGCGCTAAAATTCGCACGCTTTAAGAATGCTCTATATTTGTCGTTTTTTAAATAATTCCTTGCCAGATTCTTTTTTTTTTTTTTTTGTAACGGTGTATATCATCACGTTGTATTGGAAAGGGAGCAATGATTGAACGCGTGGCATTTCTGGTACGAAAATAGTCCAGAAGTTACTCTAGAACTTCGTAACTTTAGTAAAATCCTGCGTTTATCGTGTCACTTGAACTCGATATCAAGCGTATAATTATCCAGCGGCCGTATTGACGTCATAATAGCGAGCCCCTGCTTCTCGGAGAGGCGCATTCGCGAAAAAGCACACTGTATTTATAGCACTGATCTAGTATTCTGTACTTCTAAGGGCACTAAAGTAAGGCCTCGTGCGACAATTGCTACTCGAATGTTACATTCAAAGGACTGCATAACTGACCGTATAGAGCTTGTAGTTTGAGCATTGTATAAAAGTTTATGAGACCTCACTATATATCAATCTTTCGGTCAACCATCGCCTGGCTTGTCAAGCCGCTAAGGGGGAGGGGGGGGGGGAAGTCTGTAAGAGTTCTGTAAGTGTCCACCTAGTGGACGTGTCCATTTCGTCTGCTGCAGAAGTGCTGATTGGCTGGGAGCGCCCGCCTCCTCCTGACGTGTACCCCAGCCCAGCCAATCAGAACTTCAGCAGCAGACGAAATGAACATGTCCACTATATGTGGACACTTACAGAACCCTCCCCCCCCCCCCCCTTCCTTTGCCACGTGTTCATACAATGCCCGTTCGAGAAAAGTGACGAACTCTGTTCATCGAGGGATATAACGCGTCTGACTCGCAGACGACGGGCATGGCCAAGGTGGCGTTCGACACCGCGTTCTGGAGCCACCAGTCGGACCTGGTCAAGCAGGTGCTGCTCACCATCGCGTCGTCGCTCATGGCCGAGTTCATGAATGCGGCCACGCTCTGCGACGCCATCCTGCCCATGGTCGTTAGCCTCGTGAGTACAGATACCACATGCACGAGCAAGTAGCAGTAGTCCAATGTCTGCCAGGCGCGCACGTACAGTGTAGCACAATGTGAACGATATCGCGCCGTGGTTTGGAAAAGAAATTCGGAGAATACTGGCTATCATTTTCACAGCTAATAACCAGCCTCGTTCCGCAAGCAGTTTTGAAAGAGTAATTTGAAGCTCACTCAGTGTTTCGCTTTACAGTTTTTAACACAAATTTCCAATTGAGGCGCGGTAAGTGCACTCGTACTGACCTCGCATTTCCATCAAGTGTCGTTGCGGAGTTTATAAGAGCGGACGCACGACGACACATAATCGACGCGCTGCTAATCATCTTCGCAGTCCACTGACACGGAGCACGACGCCCTGTACTTCGGCTTGCCAGTGGCAGTGGGCGCCTCAGTGAACACCATCATGCCGGTCTCGCTGCCGCTGGTCATGCTCCACGACATGGCGCCGGTCACGCGCAAGCAGCTGGTGAGCTTCACGCATCTGGTGCATTGCGGGGCCAGCTAGTCACAGTTCTCTCTCGAGAGAGAGAGAGAGAGAGAAGTGACTTTAATTACACCCGTCAAATAGATGACGGGGTAGAGGCTTCAGCCTAAACCGCAAACCCACACTCATCCTCCCTAACCGTCGGCCGGGATCCCTTGGGACGCGGCGGCGGTCAGGGCGAGACCGATGACTTGTCGTTGAGCATAGTTCTCGAATAGGCGTCCACACTCGCACTGCGCATGCGCATCCTCCTCCCCCTCCTCTCCTTGTCTCATCTCCTCTCCTCTCGGCATTCCTCCTTTCCTCCCCGACGCTCCGCTCCTCTCCGGATTGCGCAACGAATGGCAACACCTGCGGCTCCGCAGGTGTTGCGATAATGCGAAGCAGCTTAGGTTAGAGGCGCGACGGTAGGCGCTGCATAATCCGCTAGGGTAGGGAGCCTACATGCAAAACGGCGTTGCATGTAGGCTCCCTACGCTGGGGGGCGCCACTGTAGCTCGCGGTATAATGACGCGCGCGCGCGCGCCGCTCCTCTCATTGGCGTCAACGCCGTCAACGCCACACTGGCGTCAACGCCAGTGTCAGCGCCGTGGACAGCGCCGCGGAGAAGAGGGCTCGAACCGCTGCCACGAAACGGCAGCGGCGACAGGCCGATCCCGAACTTCGGGCTCGTGAAGTTGAAAGGAAACCTCAACCTAACGGAAACGACGATCTGAAAACTTTTTTCGGCACTGCAAATGTGGCGAGGGTCGCGCATGGTGTTTTCCAGAAAAGCGAGATGGAATAGTACGTGCTTGTTGGCAATGAGAGACACCGCCAACTAACGGACTCCGTAACTCTCGATCGATCAAGACACGCCGCATGAGGTCGCGGGTTCAATTCCCCGCGACCACAGTTCGATGGAGGCGAAATCTAAACACGGTCAAGCATTTAGGTTTATGTGAAAGTTAAGGAATGCCAGGTTTCCGAAGAATCCTCTTTTTCTTCTTCTTTTGTTAAGCAGTGTACAACATTTCCTGAGGTCATCAACAAGGCCCGCGCGTTTTCAATGAGACGTCATCCAAATAGGCCGGCGCGCTGCGTCCGGCACTGAAACAGATTAGGGAGCCTACATGCAACGACATGCAACGCTGTTGCAGCGTTGCATGTCGTTGCATATAGGCTCCCTAATCTGTTTCAGTGCCGGAAATGCAACATGCAACGCTGCAACAGCGTTGCATGTAGGCTCCCTAAAATAGATGGTCTGCTGACATACTTGGGCATATTACGTCACACCTCGGAATGTTCAGGGCTTGCGCACCGGCTGTGTCGACTGCGCACGTCCATATAAACCTACGCCCGTAGGACGAGTCGCCGCGTTCCAGCTTCTTAAGTTTATTCAGTTACTTATTACACAACAGAGAGTACAATACTATTTATACAGTCGGAGGTCACAAAGTTCAAGAGCTGTCGGGGGACCACCGCACTCATGTGAGTGAGTGTTAATAAACTTTTAAAGTACAGCAAATGGCGGGACACTTAAGTTTAGTATGCTGTACGTATGCGTTATAGGATAACTGAAAAAAAAAAACGTTGCAACAAACGCAAATATTAAAATGCGAGCTATGATTCATAAATTGTTACCGTATAGTTATGCAGTTGTCCCGCCTCGTTCTTGCAGATCCTGACCGGAGCCTTCGTGAAGACCGTGGTGGTGGCCATCATTCTCCTCTCGATGAACACCACGGGAGAATACGTTTTACACAGCACCAAGCAATTCAACAACACCGAGACTGTACAGACATTCCTGTTACGCTAAACCAACTCTAGAAAGACCGCGCGAGCTGCAACATTTTTAATTTTTTTCTGGTAACGCGCAAGATGACCTATATAGTGAATAAAGCGCGTTATAACGGCTAAAGTATGTTGACAGGTAAAGCAATACGTTGTCGGCTGTAAGCTATACCGGGTGTTCCTGCTAAGATTTTATGCAATTTTTAAAAAATTCCTCTGGCAGGTAGCACAATTAGAGTCCTTGAGCTGATCCCCTCGAAGAGGCGGACATTAGTTGCACGAGAAATTGAAATGTGCAATCGACTAATTAACGAGAATTTATTAAGTACGTTTTTTAACTGATTACCTTACGGCACACAGTGCAATTTACACATTGTAGCCGGTGAGACTTAGGCATATCTACTTGAAAATAATTTCGTGGATGACACCATTTTCAAGATATGCGACATCAAACTTGCGGTAAAAAAAATGCACTGCAGTTCCCCTTACTTTTTATTGCGATATCAATTATATGGACACTCCAAGCGCATTTCTGCCGTCGCCGTCGCCGTGGTGCTCGGTATAAAGTTTGCGATAACACCGTCGCCGCGCGCCGTATGCTGTATGTGCGAGTCAACGAGCGCGAGGGGAGCCGACGATCGCGGCTCAATATGGGGAGGGGGAAGCTGACAGGAAACGCGCCGTCTTCTGTCGTTCGAAAGGCCGTGGGGTATGGGAAGGAGGGGGCGCTGTTCTCCGACGGCAACGTGCATTTCGGGACCGCGCGCATGGGGAAACGATGATCGCGGCCCAATCTCGCGCGCGCAGGGAGGGAGGCAAAACGGGAGCGAAGGGAGGGGGGGGGGGCGTTCTGCTCCGGCACCAACTGCGTGCTTTGCGCGCTTTACCTTGAAATATGTCTGCAGGCGGCTCATACCTTTGTACGTGCTGTGTTCTCGCCGCTCAGTTTGCGTTGAAGCGATAAACACCACGAAAGACACTTCGCTCGCTATTGCTACCGCGCTTCCTCACGCCAGCGTTTTGACAGAGTGTCCGGTCCGCGGTCATCGAGTGTGATGTGTCCATGTTTGCTGTGCGTGCTGACACCATACCTGTTAATTTAGTTTATACGGCCGATAAAGCTACTATTCTTACTTCGTATAGCTGTCTACTAATTTGCTATCGAAATCGATGCTTCGCCTTTACGACATTTATTGCGATAGCAATTATATGGACACTTCAACCGGATTTCTGCCGTCGGCGTCGCCATCGCCGTGAGGTTCCCTATAGATAAAATCTTCGCCGCGCGCCGTATGCCCGAGCGGAAGCGTGCGGGGACGCGCGCTATCATGGAGAGCGAACGCACTCAATCTCCCACGCGCAAGCAAGGAAGCGGGAAGCCAGCGCCGGAGGAAGCGGGGGGGGGGGGGGCGCACTTCTACTCTGCCAACAACCGCGCTCGTCGCTCGCTCGCACCGTCGCTTATCTCCACACGGCTCTGACCTTTATGCGCCGTGCATTCGCCGCTCAGTTTCCGTTGAAGCGATAGACCACACGTACCTTCGCCCGTTGCTGCGGCGTATGCGCTTGCTGCCAGCGTTTTGACAGTCGTTGTCTGCAGTCATTCAGTGTGATCTATTCATGTTTGTTTGTGCGCGCTCACACCACGCTTGTTCAATTAGTAATAGTCGGGCCACATTTTCCAACGCACGCTACACATGCAATGCTGCCCGGGTCGGCAGTGCAGCGCTACAGGTGTGTCCCTTCGCACGCGCTGCCCACGGGAAGCGCTTCTCATCAAAACCACCGTTTCACACGCGCCTTCTCGTGGTCATCCAGTCTCTCTTCATGTCGGTCTACTTACGCCGCAGCACACCTGCTTACTTAATCAGCTCATGTTTACTACAATTCATATTTCTACCAAAGCCGCTCACCTTACTTTGTATGACATTGCTGTGTTGCTATCGCATTCATTGCTTCGCCCTTAGGGCGAAACTGTGACATTTTTTTTTCATGTTCTACAATTTTCTCAGTGACACTTTCATCTAATTATAATATTTGAGAACCTGATTAAGACTAATTATGCAATTAGACGGAATGCAAAAAATCTGAGTATCTCCAAACGACGGCAAACAACATTACCTTGGTCCTGTCCAGCTACATGGCATTTGCATATTTTTAAATCTTGGTGCATAATAGTTGGGACACCCTGTATACCTCCAGGCACACGCTAGTTTGATATCGAGAAGTTCATGACTAAGCATTCTCCATCGTTTGGCCGTGATGACACAACTCCTGCGATCATCGTTGGAGACTTCAATGTGGACATTTCAAAACCGGACAAGAAATGGTTCACTCAGTTTGTGCTAGAAGAGTTTCCAAGTGCCACACCAATCCAAGTCACTCAACTACGGTCGTACATAGATTTAACTTTGGCCAAGATTCTGTCTAAGGTTGTAACCGAACCAGTGTATATCACAGTAATCGCAAAGCTATCGTCAGTACCATTACCAAATGATGAAAATAAACACATGTAACCTTGCCTAACTTTGTGTGATGTGCTACAGCTTCGCTAGTCATCCACCTTCACGTAGTGGAATGGCTTTTTTTTTTATGGAAAAGATTATTGCGCATCTGATTGCCCTAAAGTCAAGGGTGAGTTAACTGGCTCTCGTGGTTAATAGGTTAACGTTTTGGCCTGAACATCTAATTTCTCCGATGTGCCCCTTCGAACCTCCCCCCCCCCCCCCCCCCCCCCCAACTCCCTTTTTTTTTTTTTAGGCGCAAGCATAGATGGTCCTTCTGACAAATCGGCGAAATTATGTTTGTTGCCGCAGGGGAAGCGAGCGCCGGAGGAGGAAGGCGCCGACACCGCGGTGCTCGCCGTATATGCTAATTCGCTGCTGCGCCTCTTTGCATGAGTAGCAAGTATGCACTTTCCCTGTTGCTTCGACGCCGCGGTGCTCGTTGTGCGCATGTTCGCGGCGTCCGTACAGTTGCGCGTAACAAGTGAAACGTCACTGTAACTTTTTTTTTTTATTTCACCCCCGCATCAATTGTATTTCAAGCATGAACGCGAATGCTTCTCACACAGCCAATAAACCTTCAATTGCAGTTCAGCGCTCGCTTTTGCGTAGTTTAGCATTCGTCCATGTGTCAATAATTGTGCGGCCTTTAGAACAATAAAAATCCAGTTTGCTGCCCTACACTGTGGGGTGGTTGAGCGGACGTAGAAACATAGAAAGAAAATAAAAATAGAAAGAAATAGAAACAGAGCACATGCACACAATCACTACTGTTCCCAGCACTGGATAACAGCACTTTTAAGGTTCGCTTGTACAGGTTTCTTGTCCGTAAGAAGTGCAACAATGCATTCATAGCCCTCTGCTGCGACTGCTTGCGAGGTCGGTATTCTAAAAATGATTTGTTCTGACCCTGGTCTGTCGTCGATACGCGCTAGCGCAGTCACGAGCGTGTGTCTGCACATTGTATCGAGGACAGTCGCACAAAATGTGTTCCCAAGTGTCTCCTCAAGGCCACAGTCATCACAGGCAGCATTGTCAGCCATTCCAAATACAGAAGGCCGGCAAACAAATTTTGTAAAGGCTACTCCTAGCAATAGCCGACAAAGCAGGCAGCATCGGGTTGGCGGAGTCCTGGTGGGAGGCAACGGGGGAGCAAAGTGTCCAGGCGATGCAGTCGCTTGTTTCGAAAGCTTGTTTGTGTGCCACATAGAGAAACATAGAGAAACGCGAAGTATTCTAGCTGCATCTAAGCGTCACAATTAATGGTATCAATTTATGTGGCCCATCTTCAAGAGCTGCCCGAACAGCGTTACTGGCGCGCTCGTTACCCATACTGCCGCAGTGACTTAGAAGCCATTGAGACGTGATGTGATGCTACAGTGTACTAGTAGTGATGCTCTTTCTCGGTCAAGGCATGAGTGAACTCTACGATCTCGCACACCAATTGTCCGTCTGGTCCGCGCCGCAAAGTTGATAGTAAAGACTGCAGTGCCACTTTCGAATCGCTGAATACAGGCCATCTTTTTCATTAAAATAGACGACCTGGTATGCGATGTTTTGGGTATGGAAAATGCACTGTTTTTTACTTCTCTATTAAGGAGAGGTGTTGCACGAGGGAGCGCCTCCACAGAGGCGTTGCCTGGTGTTGATGGTAACCCGCGGATTTTGATGGTAATCTGTGGATTTGAGTCGCGATTTAAACTTGAAAACTGTTCTGGGTCTTGTGGACACAAAACTTGAACAACGCTGCTCATATTGCCGAGGTGGCTACAGCATTCTCTAACTTTAGAGCGATAATTCATCAAAGGTTTCTTTGTTTTTGTATGATAAATCCAACATTCTTCCTTGTCAATATTCTTACACTCGTCCCGCGCTTATAACTGCATTGGTTTCAAAAATTCAACGATAGAACTTCAAAAAACTGCGCCGTTCGCAAACGATGGGAAGTAGAGACAACTCTCCTATAGCTAAGTTCTCCGATGCCATAGACAAAGGAACACACTACGACACAGTTGCAAATTTAGTCATTTTATTTGCATTTGGTTAGAGTCTCTTACACACTTCAATGCCCGAAATTTTATACAGTTTGTGTGCACTTCTTGGGACTTTTTATACAATTACTCAGAATGCAGCCCCTTCAATCCAGTGAATCGTTACAGGCGCTTGCCAGTGCAATCCCCGATGTTTGTAATATTCGAGAAGGAAAGGGGTGAAAAAAATTAGGAGGGAGCATGTGACACTTTTTACGCCATTAAAAACAAAGCATTAAAAATAAAGGAATGGAATAAAAAAAAAAAAACACCCAATCACGTGACATCGTGCTGGGTTCATCGTCGGCTTGTCTGCTGCGCCGTTCGGAAGTTGCAACACGGGGGTTAATCGTGCGGACGCCCCAGAGCTAGTGTTGCCGCTGCAATCTCGACAATGTTTTCAGGTATCGACGCCTTTAATGCAGCCAGCAACACAGTTCCAGCCAACTACAAACCAAGTCGCGTATGGTATGTTGTCGGGATTCGAAGCGCACGATGTACTTTGGCAAATGAAAGCAGGAAGACAACGGCGTCAGAGAAGGTGGCCTTGGGAAGGCTGACTGCCAGACATCATGCTCACTCCTAAATTTTCTTTCTTTTCTTTACGTCAACACTCCAAGGAGCACGTGCCTCAGCCTGGTTATGCACTCTGTAAAATTTTCGCAACTCTTGGGCTGTACTTAGGCCACATGTCGTTATGCTGTGCGTGCTTAGTGCTTGCTGATAGGAAAGCACTAAGATAGGAAAGCACGAGAAGAAAATGCGGGAACTTATTCTCCATGATTTACTGCTCGTAAGTCTGCAGGCATCTGTCCTGACACCTCTACGAAAACATTTACCATTATGTTGCAAAAGTACAACCCAAAGGCTGCAAAACCATTTGTCTATAAAACGGTAGGGTGTACAGACAGCCATAAAAAATTATAAACTGCACTCGGAGGGAGCAACATTTTGTTAGATTGCGACATGAACAAGAATTACGAGAGTCTGTACAATATCTAGAAGAGAACAAAAAACATGGTAAGATTTAAAAGTGGTGCTCAAAGGACTGGCACACACACACACACACACACACGCACGCACATGCACACACACACAGTATGTCGAGCTATGAAAACAATCGCTTGTGCATGTCCTGTATGTCTTTGGGAAAACTGCCTCTTTCTTCGATACAGCATCTTTCATTGGCTGATTTAGCACACTGCCCTGTAACCAAGTCACATGTGGCGCTGGCTACAAGGTGCATTCTAAAATAAATTTGCTAGAGTGAGGATGATGTGCCCAAAAGTGAAGCTGGACTGCTGCCATCTTACGATAGGCACGAAAAAACATTAGCATATAATGGAAATGAAATTTCACCACTGGATACTTTTCGACGTGCACCATCGTATCATTGGCTTCAGGTTAGAACTTGAACGTCTTGGCAAATTTTCGAGGAAACCATATCAACATTCTGCCAAAGGTCATATTTCTGGCAGAAACAACAAGCTTTCATTTTTATGTTGTCCTACAGTTTACTCTCAACAAGAACATTTGATCTGTGAGCGGACTTCAGTTGTCCGGGCTCTCTCTCAGAGGCGGTGTACAGACAAGCACTGGCTTCACTTCTGCTGGTAAGATGCTGCGGAGGCTGCCACTCCAGCAATTTGAAACCTTGCTGCAACCAACAGCCAGATACATCTTGCGAAGGTTGTAGGCAGGCAACCTAACAAGGCAAAACAAAAGGAGCCTCCTAACTGTAGCTTGCAAGCTGATTCCAGAGCAATTTTTGTCCAGAGGTGATGGTTTCAAGATGGACATGAGAAAGGAGGAAATGGGGTAAATGGCTCGGTACGTCATTACTCCTTGTCTGCAGACATTCTGTGGCTAGACAGTGGTATTGGCAACATTTTTGACAATGTCCCCAGGTGTGGCCCAGGACACTTCACCATAATTGAAAAGCTGCCAAGTGACGATGATGACTTGCTCTAAATTTTGTCTCATCTAAATTGTTCCTAGATGCCTTTATTATTTTTAAACTATAGCTATAAATTACATCAAGGCAATGGTTGGAACGTGAGAAAGGAGAGAACAGTCCTCAATTTTCTAAGCGATCTCAGATCTCAAAATTGTGCTTTGCTTATATATCCCCCTTGGGATAAATATTGGGGCGATGCATTAATCTTAGCCAGAGCGTTGAGAAATTTTACCGAGGCAATTTACTGGCTATTTACTTCACTAAAAACTATCGCTAGAAATTTCACAAAGAAGCTACAAAAAGGCAAAGTTGTTGTTTGCCCAAAAGGCTTATTGAATGCTCTCGCTAAGTCACCAACACTGCTAGGCAGAATAATGGCTCAGAGATGATTATCCCTCTGCTTTTCACTTCTTCCGCCATACCCTGCATTCCCAAAGCACCAACAACAGCCCTGTCAGTTTGAAGAAAAAATAAAGCTCAAAGGAAGATGGAGACCAACAGTGGCCAAACAAGAGAAACCTCAGCCTGAAGCCATCATTTCAACAATGGGGAGAAATACAAGTACTTATAAATATGCTGAATCGAGCTAGTTGCTACTGAGCGCATGTTCGATCAGGCATGAGGTAAAGTTTGCGTTCTGAGCATGTGCACTCGTTTTATATCATTCCTCTCGCATGTGGACATGTATTTACGTAGGTCAGGCAAACAGAAGTCTGAACAAGTGCCTACGGACCATGAAAACTATCTGCTCACATATGTTAACACATTGCCGGGACTATGCATGCGAATAATTGTTTCATGAAACCACAATTTTGCTTTGGCACAGAGATGTCATGTGCCAATAGATTATGGACGCTTATTTTATGAACCAGAATGGTGATAAATAAATAATCGAAGCTTCGATAACGCAATTATAGCCAGGTGCAACTTAAGAAGGCAGGAGATGCCCCACCCAGATGACCAAAGTGAGGCAGCCGATTGCCTTTGCCCCTAGAGAAATAGTCCTGCTGATGCGACTCGGCCCAGTTCGAAGTGCAGGCTGCCATGTTCTCCATCAGCGGGGTCACCGGCCATTCGGTTCGTGACGTCAGTCTAGAGTGCGCGCCCATTGGTGGAGGCTCGTGTGCATCCACCCTTGAGGAACAAATGCCGCTACCTTCTAAAGTTGTATCCGACTGCAGATAGTTAAACAGCCCTTTCCGAACACGGATAACAGTTGTTAACGATGAGCTGCTGTGAAGTGATGTGGCATATGCGTAAAGCAGAGGCATGTGCTTGTTTAAGTGGCGTCTTCTCAATAAAAAATAATTCATGAGACAGTGCCCGTATTGTCTTCCTTTACCTTGCTCTGCTTTGTGACTGTTTGGCTTGCACTTTGATAGGAAAATGTAGACAAGTACCCTACACTGGCTCCGGGCTAAAGCTTCCCTTACTCGCCTGCAGTTGACTGTGGTGCTTGATTTCTTTCGCAAGACCTCAACCGGTTTTTTCTGTAGACACCCCAACATCTGTGCCCAAAACATCAAAAGAAAGCAATGTTACTACATGACAGCGAAAGCGTTTTGCGCAGAAAACAGCTCACAAAGGCTTTCTTTGCAACTTCATGCTGCTTTCAGGCGGACGATAATTCTCCCTTTTGCGAAGTATGCTCAACCTTTCCACACAACTCATTTGCTTATTGAATGTTCTTGCACTTCTGTGTTGTCGATTAATTAGCTCTCGCTCTACTATCTCAAGCTTCTTGGTCAGCATTGCTGGCACGATGACTGCTAGAGATAGGCAACAGCGCTGGATTCAATCTCCACACCACAACAAATTTTTCTTCAACTGGGAAGCTTTCCGAGAGGAGCCCATTTGAGTTTCCCTTGTAGCATCAGCTAGTACTTTCGGGTGAATGACAATCATTCACTTTCACGAACCTTCCTTCATTTCGCACACTTCCACAGCACTTATTTGCTCATTCAGCATTGCTACACTCCCACAGGCTTGAAATGTCACTTCTCGAGTGAAATACTGACAAGCCCTACCATTTCGTCGCTTCAATCAACTCAATCTCACATCAGTGGCAGTGAATCTCAGTGAAAGCAATGAAGGAAAGACATCTTGGCTGGCAGGCACTGGGTCGGGTTGTAGAAAAGACCAACAACAAGCACCACATCTGTTTAAATTTCTGTAAACAATCGTAACTGAACTCAAGGTGCCAGCATTACTTGCTGCTACAAGGACGCTTTAGCTCGGGGCCAGCTCTGATTACCCTATTACAGATACATGTGAAATGCAGAAATGCTCTTATTAGACACGGCACCGATCTGAATGAAACTGGTTGCAGTTTTAAAAGAAAGAGCTAAATTTAAGTGACTGCAGGAAGCGTAATTTTAATTTAGTGCATCATAGTTCATACAAGAATTGCCAAAACTCGGCGAGTTTGAAAAAATTTGAAGCACAAAGTTTACCCAAATTGTTAACTGCACACCAATAACAGATATCGTAGTTCTGTAACCTACACTTAGTAGAGCACCTGAAGTGGACAAATTTGATGTACGAATTTACAGCTTAAACGAAAATATTACATATGTTTACGAGTGTTTTGCAACAGTTCTACACACAAAATGGTATATTTCAGAGCATTGTATAATACATTGTTTGCTTTACATGTCTCAACAGATGCAGTTTGCAGTCTAGACTTGCGATATCGTATTTTGTTAAAGTTGTGATTTCAAGATAACTAGCTTCATGCTTTGGCATATATGTTTAATTGAATGATTTTGAACAATTTTTGCTCAAAAATTTATGACCTAGATGCAAAACCGGCATGCAATACCGAGGACAGCACACGTGGCACGTAAAAAATATATCAAGGGGCACTTGGTTATCCCTACGTGGATGAATGCGAAAGCATTGCGACCACCAAAGATTTGGACGACCACCAAAGGTTGGACTCCCACCAAATGTTGTGAGTTCGAGCGCCTTAATTAACTCTTATCTTTATTAAATATGTGCCTCAATTAACTATGTCTTAATTAAACCTGTCTTAATTGACATCATCTACTGCATCAATTGGACCTTTTGGACCATCCATGGTCACGCCAATGCCTTTTTTTACGCCTCATGAGCTATATGATGCTTTTGCACCAAAAAAAAATGTATTTGCTTCAAGAATCAAAATGAACAGGTGAATGCGGAAGCTGTGCCTAACGAGCCTTATGAGTATGCCTCGAGGTAATTAGAGAATGTGCCAATTATTTTTGCAGGACGATTCATATTTGTGACGGTGGTGACATCTACTCAGTTACAGATGTTTAACAGGAACTAATAGCCATCACAAATGCTATTACATGGAAAGAGCATAGCCCATGGCCAGATGCGATGGAACACATTCAGAGAAAGAGCTCAAGCAATGTTTGAGAAAGCCTTAGAACATAAGGAAGTAATAACAGCACCCAGATGACCAGTGCTGTGTTTGGCAATATTTTAAAGAATGGCTTCGTACCGTATTTATTCAATTGTAATGTGACCGCAATTGTAAAGCAAGGGGTGACTTTTCATTGCGTCCATCAAGAAAAATAAAACCGCGAAAGTAACGCGAGATCACCGGATGCATGAAAAAGTCCCAGTTTAGGCCTAAAGGCGAAACATCAATTGCGATGGCAAATTAGTAGAGAGCTATACGGAGTAAGGATACTAGTTTTATCGGCTGCATAAACTTGGACACATTCGCTCACTAACTGAATTAACAAGCATGGTGTCAGCGCACACAAGCAAACATGAATAGATCACACTCGATGACCGCAGACAACCACTGTCAAAATGCTGGCATGAGCAAGCGCGGCGACAGCAGCGAGCGAAGGTTCGTGCGGTCTATCGCTTCAACGGAAACTGAGCAGTGAAAGCACAGCGCATACAAAGGTCAAAGCCATGTGGAGATCGCTTTTAAGATACGGTGCGCACGACAGCCCGCAGCAACACAAAGTACAAGTACGCAGAGTAGAAGCCACACCTCCTCTCCCCCGCGCTGCCTTCCTGCTTTCTTCCTTTCACGTGGGAGATTGAGTCGCCAGTTCCCTTTGCGCTCGGTCGGAGATACGCATTTGGTGCGGCAGCTAAATGTTTCCTCCCCTCCCTCCCTACCATTCCCCCACGGCCTTTCGCGCGATGGAGACGTCGCGTTTGCTCTCCGCTGTGCGTTCGCTCTCCGTGAAAGCGTGCATCCCTCGTGCGCTTTTACTCCCACATTTCACTTGTAGATTAGAATTGGTGCACTTTTTAGACAACTTGAATTTCGGTATTTGATTGTAACGCGAGGATCGACTTCAAGTAGCAAAAATCTGGAAAAAAACTTAGTTACAATCGAGTAAATACGGTAACAAGCATGGGATACATTCCTTTCACAAGTCTGTCGCATTTGTTTATGATGACGCCAAGCTTAGAGCTGCCCTCATTTCACCATCACACTAATTTGTACAAGAATGCAAATAGCTGAATTTCACTTTAAATAAGGCTGAAATTAGATTTAGAAGCATAATCAAAAATCACTAAAACCAGTTATTTGTCAATGACTGCAACAAAAAATAAATATTCAGCACCAACACAGTATAAGTTCTTGGCAAGCAGAACACACAAACAAATTAGTACAACACAGTAAAGTAGCATAGGTGTGCGCCAGACAGATTCATCCCATTAAACTTCCCACCTGATAGCTGCCACGTCAAATGCAAATGATGATGCAAATTTTAACTTTTGCTCTCGACATATACACATATTTAGAGCGGCCCTGAAACACTTTTCTAACTAATCATAAGCACATCCCGATTATTTTTTCGCCAATGTCGCCGGGTCGCCACCCATCGCAATGTAGACAGCGCTCTTCATCCTCGACAGCTTTGCACTGAGTAAAAACGAAAGCATTGTTTGCCGCAACCGCGGCCACCGTCAACGCGATCATGCACGGCGACCTTGCGGTTCTGAAGGCACACGGCCGACGCACGCACTGAGCCAAAACAGAACTACTTTTTGCAGCATCCGCTGCGGATGAAACTGCAGTCGCTATCAACGCGATCATGGATGGAGAGTACGCAGTTTTGAAGGTACGCGGCCTATGCGCGTACCGAGTCAAACTGAAACTACTTTTTGCCGAAACCTCTGCGGACGAAACCGCAACCACTATCGATGCGATCATGCATGGTGGCTACGCTGTCATGAAGGCACATGGCCAACACGGTGCTATGCGCAAACGCAAGAATAAAAGCTTTAAAGGCTCAAATGGGCACGAAGCGTTCTGGCGTTGCTGTCATTCGTGTACGATTTCCACTGATGGCTATGGCGATGCGAACTCCGCCGTGAACTCCGTCTCGGAGCTCTCGCCGAGCTCCGAGAGTTGTCCGAATTAACCGATGTGCGGCCAAATACGTCCGAATTAACTGATTTTCCATATTAACGAAGGTCAAATTAACAAGGTTTTACTGTATATACATTTTCATTTATTTAACTCCAATGAGCAATAAGCGTATTACTGAGAGTATTCTCACGATCACAAAATCAGTCAATAGCTGTTGTGGGTACCGCTGCTTGCCATGACGCTGCATGACGGCATTGCGGAAGCAAGAGCAAGCGACATTTCACTGATTTTGACATGAGATTGTAAATTCCCTACTTCATGCAGTGCAATAATACTTGGCTCACATGTTCACAGCAGCCTCATTAACAGATCGGCAAGATTTTGTTACTACGTTCAAAAAGTGTTTCAGGCCCCTTTAATGTGACATGTGACTCAATTTCAGACGTAATTGTCGTCAATACACTGTTACACATTCTTTTGTTCTCTACTTAGGTATGCCTTGTAATACAGTTAAACCTCGGTATAACTAAGTAATAAGTCATAAAGAAAATTATGTGGAACCCACGCATTGTGGGAATTGATCAAAGCTTTCATTGTCGTTTGCAACACACACTGTTCTTGTTTAGGGACAATTTGCAAGTACAGAGCACACGACGAAGCTAGAGCGAAGTTGAGCGAGAGGTTTCCCGGTTTTCACCGGGAAACATCTCGCTCAACATAAACGAAAGGTACTCCAACACCGCAGATATGACCAATTGAAACTAGAGCATATCGCATCCACTTTGCACCGAATTGAACATATCTTGTACGAAGTGTTTCTCAAAATACTTCTTGCTTGCACCTGTGAACGACACAGTCCACTTCCACTGCCGTCTCAACACTGCGTATCGATGCTGCACCGCTTCTCGTTTAAGCACAAATGTGCACTCGTGTTCCAAGCAGTTCTTCCCAGCATAACAACACTGCTCCATTTCGCATTTCTCAGTGAAATGTTCACTTTGTTCCTCGGTGTTTCTCACCCCCTACGTGAAAGCAGAGTGCCATACACCATACCGCAAGAAACTGAAAGCCACAGCTATTGAAGCACCGTAGCCGTGACTAGAGTTACTGTATAGGTTCCCTTTAGGGAGCCAGAGTTACGCCAAGGTACGCCATCTTGGGCTCCACAGTTATGCGGGAAAGCAACTCCCCATACGTGTACAAGCTTCACTCGCGCCTCAATGCCAGTATTTTTTTTTTTTTTGCGAGTATAAGTCGATCGCTCACCTCATGATTATGAGTCTAGATTTCACACTGGCGTGCCTTATTATCTGATGATTGCTGAAAATATAGCGTTTGACAAACACATACACCAGTGCCTGGTGGCAACTTGGTGGCCTTTCTGATTTCTATGCAAAACGTCAACTATAATGCAAAGCATTCATAGATTACATATAACTTTTGTAAGGCATGAATGTGATCACGGCTCGTGACAGCTGAAAGACGTGAATGCGCATATTTAAGAAACAGCGCTGTCGCGTTCAACATTCCTCGCATGTAAAGTAGGGAAGCTAAATATGTTCCAGGTGAATGATGCAAGGAATTGCATGCACTCATACATTGTTTGCATTGACTCTCATATAGAACCTTATGGATCTCATGTGTAGCAGACACACGCACTGACTAACGCTGCATGTGTTACGCGTTTACTGTACGAATAAAGTTCTCATGTGTACGTTGAATTGTGCAACTTCCACAGCACTGTGCTTAGATAGAAAAAAAAAATACTTTTTTTTATACAGCATCCTACTGCAAGAGCCGTCTGTGCGTCGTGTGACATTGATTCCGCAATTTAGCCGAGAAAACACCTGCGAAACATATCTTTCAGATAGCACTATCAAGCAACATGCAACAAGAATAATAACTGCCGCTTTTATTATTCCGGTTTGACCGGTTTCGGTGGTTACCTGCAAAGTGTTGGCTTCTCCACAACGCAGGAGAGCCCATTTTGACCACGTAAAGGCACTCGGCGAATAGCAGCGCTAGAATCGCCGGAGGCGGCACGAGCGGCGCACAGATAACAGTGGCGCAGCTCTGGCTCACTAAAGGCAGCCGATACAGTAACTCTAGCATTGCGGCGCCATCTGTGGAGTCGTAGTGTCATAAAGAGGCAAGATTAATGGGTAGTACAGTAATGTGGTTGCATCTACTTGGCAAGACAGCCAACACCTGAAAAATGGGGAGAAAAAGGAAAGGAACGAGAGTGGGAAGTCTCGAAAGCATTGTGGTGCCATCTATGGGGCCATGATGTCACACAGAGGCATGACTAGTAGAGTGTGTAGTGGACTTGAATATACTTGGCAAGACAGTCAGCACTGCATAGTGGGGGGGAAAAGGAGGAAAGTGGGAAGCCACGACAACACTCTAGTGCCATCTATGGGGTATTAGGATCGCATAGAGGCAAGCCTAGTGGGTAGTGGCCTAGTGGGTAGTGTGGTAGTTAGCAATGAGCTTGCGTCTACTGAGTGAGATAGCAGCCAGCAATCACGAAGCGCGGAGAAGAGGCAAAGAAAGCTTCGCTTTAACAATGGCACAGTATTTTGTAACATCGAAATTTCTTTACACAAAAATAGTGTATATTCTTGTGTAAGGGCGGCACCCCTAAATATGAATGTAAACACCAGAGAAAAAAAGATCGGGGTAGCTTGCACTAGTGGCGCAAGGCTAAGACACAGCGGAGCTGATAGGTTCCCAGCTGGTCCTGGCTATACGAAGTGATGCTAAGCTATACGAAGTAATGCCAAGCGATGCTAAGTTATACGAAGTGTATAAGCATTTCCTCGTAGTCCGTGGCATCGGGGAACGCCTCGCGAAGCACTTGCAGTCCGAGCACACATAGGGGAAGTGGGGCGAAAGCTATGCACAGTGTACGGGCAGCGTGCAGCAGACAACACGCCGGGATGACGTCACGGTGCATGTGCAGTAGCGCGCAGCTGATGGGAGCTTGGCCGAGCCGCCGCCAGAGGCACCTGCTGCAGTCACGGACACCGCGAGCATTTGGCGCTAATGCGGGGAAACGGAGAAGTGCGGATGGCGTCGGCAGCACCTCTGCGCGTTGCTTCGTTGGTGCTGCTACAATTTGTTTCTCTCTCTCGTTCTTATTTTCTCTTTCTCTCTCCCGAGCATAGCACGCACTCACTCTTGCTCTCATTTTCTCTTTCTCTCTCTTGAGCATAGTGCGCACTCTCTCTCGCTCTCATTTTCTTCTTCTCTCTCCCGAGCATACCACGCGACGCTCCGCAAGGTGGTTGCTAGGCGACGCAGTGGCAGGCGGCACACATTTCGGCCGGTTTAAACAGCTGTGCTGTTAAAAAATTAATTACGTCAATTATTTGCGCGTGAGATGCACACCCCTTTGCAAAGTACACACATCGTCAGCCATGGCCATGCAGCACACACTGTTGCAACTTACTTTGTTATACTGAGACTAAATATACATGGCATTCTATGGACATCAAATTATGAAAATCAAAATAATCTGTTGTGTCAACAATTTCATTACACTGAACTTTGTTACACCGAGGTTTAACTGTACCATGTATATCTGTAGCATTATAACCCAGCACTTTTTTTTTTTTCACCACCCAACATGGCAAGCAAGAGGGAGTTGACAAGAATTCTGAATAACAGCCTAACACATTATACCGGCCAATATTGACCAGAACGAGAACAAAGATGCAGTGCAGCAGTTAATTTCACATAAATAGAAATCAGATGCTCAAAGCTGGGCCCGCACTGTTCAACCATCATAATGTGAAGGACGCGTAAGAAACTGCAATGAGAGCACCTTGGAAGTGTGTTTACGTGGAAGAACAATGTGTCAACACACAGTAGTCCATGTCATAGACACCTTAAAATCTGTGTTCAATGGGCAAAAGAACTGAATTGAAGGCTTTAGCATTTAAGCTAGAAACTCACTCAGGAGCTTTACACTGGCATTTCACTCATCTGCAGCTGCCTTGATGACAGGCTTCCACCTGCACAAGCTATTTAGAGCAACATACATTACAACATTGTGCGTATCAGGTTACTGTGGTTGAACGTCGAACATGTAAGAGTCATCAACATTATGCACAATGCAAACCAGAGGTGCATGAAAAAGACACATTTACATTGCACAACAGCACACAATGTTATGTGCACTATGTGTTGTCCTATATATCTCTGGTGCTTTCTTCAAGCTGCTCAGATACATATTAAGGCTACCTAGCCCAAATTGCGGCTTTGGTTATTTTGACTCCTCTCCAAATTTTTCATATAATCGCATGTACAGAAACATTCTTCTACTTCCTGTTATCTGAATTGGTTAGTTAGTATAACAAAAAAAAATCTGCCTTTAAAAGCTGAAGAAAAATGCATCGAATGAAAGTTCAAGCAAAATTACAAATCAACTATTTTCTTTCATGCACCTCACTCTCATGTTGTTTGGAAAAATTGCTTCCCACTGTGAACACTTTCTTAAAAATATTTTAAAGCCTGAGAACTCCGCACAAAAGCTTCCTTAGCACATATGCGAAGTGTCGTTACAACTCGGATAGTTGCTCTCATTTTTGCTTGGCCAAGCAAGCAGAGTTCTGCAACCAGCCAAATAAAGGCTCGAAACTGCAAAACATTGTATCAACAGTGCATGTGGAACAAAAACATCACATTTGCTTTTCGGCTAGCTCTCTGAAATGCAGAGCACTGCGGGTGTTCACTGGAAACGGAAAACTGTGAACTTGCACAGCACAGTGCATGGTGGGATGATGACCAGGACAAGAGGAACATTCCAGCAACTCCAACAACAAAACTGCACATGCAAGCGATCCGAGAAACCAGTAACATCTGAGCCACCTCGGCAGGCGGTGCATATGAAGTGCTCATATGACGTCCCTCTTGGATGTGATGAAGTGTAGAGAGCTTGAGACGACCTCAGAAGTGGCGTCGGTGTCCTCCTGCCTGTTGACAAGGTCCTTCTGCGGATGTTCAAGCAAAGCAGGCAAAGCATGTGTAATCTATATTGAATTCAACTATATTCACTGTGTTTTTTTTTTTCAATGCAGTATGAATGAGACCAGTCTGTAGAATAATCGGAACATTTAAGTGGGTCTGGGCAATACATTAAAAGATGCATACAGCTTACACATTTCAGTATCAAAAACTAAGTGACTTGCCTACATAATTCCGCTAGGTCACAACCAGCTACTCTCGTCAATAACTTTTATGCATAGCTCACAGTTTAGAGAAATACTTTTGCACTCTAGGTAATTTTTTAGCTGCCGCTACAATACGCAGCTTTGCCAGCCCATCTGAAAAATGAGTGGGAACAAACACTGAAATGCTTAAAGGAGTACTGACAAACTTTTTGTCTGGTCTTTATTACATTATTAGATAGCCCATGACCCAGTAGTTACATTATGGAGCCTCCCTTCCCTGAAAGCACCACAAATAATTATTTACATTACATTTTAATACAAGCATTTTCAAACACATGCAAGGAGCAGTGCGGCTTCGGACGCTGTCATCGAAAGCTGTTGTGGCAGTCTTGTGGTACCAGATATCATAATCACACACACTGTGATTATGGTGCTTAAACATGAGTCAATTCAGCACTTGACGGGACAAGAGGGGAAAGAGTGTCCCCATGTGTTTCCAAGAGAAGTGCACAACTGAAAGGGCCAGTTTGGCAGCTTTCATCGACACAGTCATTATGTGCCCTTGAACCACCACATCCTGCCACCTCCGCTTTTACTGACATGAGAACTCTTTTTCCCGTCCTAAGCCACGCTGGCCTTGGCACGAGTTTTGAACAGGTCGTACAAAAGGCGTCGTAATTATTCACATTTCGCATGCTCAAGAAAATAGAGGCTTCGTACCATAACTTTGGAGTCAACAACAGCTACCTAAAGAAGCAAAAAATGCGGGAGACCATATGTGTCACTACTCCTTCAAGCGTTGTCTGCCACACACACATTTCTCAAACAAGAAAAGGAATGAGCGGGAGATATACCGTAAAAACCCTCGTATAATATGAGTTTTTTTTCTAAATTTTACCATGTAAAATTTCTGCCTCGTATTATATGCAGATCCCAAAGTTTTCAGCCTAAAATTTGCAGTTTCGGGTTCATTTTTGCTCACTGCTATCATCATCAAGACTCGTAGCGAAGTATGCGTTATCTTGCGGTGGCGTCGGTAGGCTGCTGCTGCTTTCAACAGGCTCCATTCTGACCCCGCTAAGAATCGGCACGTTCGCTAGTCTATCTCGCCATTCTATTCGCTAGTCTATCTCATCTGCTTGACCTCCCTGCCTTTCCTCTCCTTGCTCTCTCTCTCTCTCTCTCTAACGCACACCCGATTTTTTAAGAAGAAAAATGGACAAGGGTCTAATATGAGTTGCACAATGGCGGCCGGTTTTCTTAAGTCAGCTTCACCGTAATACAGCCATGTTAGGGTGCGGCCACGCTAGCGGCGAGAACAAGCGCGTCATGCCGCAAGCGGCAAGTTACCGCGCATCAGCACCTTGCAGCGAAGGCCACCCTGGCAAAAGCGTCTCGCCGCGCGGCAGCACGATAAGATCTTGCGCACTCTCAGAACGTGCCAACAACACCGTGAGCGGAAAGGGTACGATCGGACAGCGTCCAGAAATCCCTCCAGGGAACCGCGAGAGACGCCGATCGTCCCGGTATGACCCGGCGCGGAGCGGCGGCGATCCGGTTGCCATGGCTCCGTGACGTCACACTCTTCGCTCTTGATTGGTCATTCATCTCGCAGCATGGGGCACTTGCCACAGAATTGGGTCTCGAACCCATTTTGCGCGACACGCCGCAAAACCCCCAATTCCTGCCGTTGTTGCCGCGCGCGGCATGATGCGTTGCCGCTTGCAGCATGACGCACGCGTTTAGCGTGGCCATATCCTTATGCGGCAAAGCATACAAACGCCACGAACGCGATTTTGGTTTCGAATTCGATTGCACTATGCAGGCAATTGCCCGGCCAATTTTCTTCAAAAGAAAAAAAAACTGGAAAATAAAAGCCGCGCATTATAATTGGATAAATATCGTAATCAGACATTATGAGCTACAGTTATTGGTTCAAGATCTTCATAGGGAAGGTTAAAAATATGCATTTTCCGACAAGAGATCACGTGTCTTCAATGAGTTCACTGTTACCTAAGCTCCACCGAGACATGTTACCACAAAAGGAAGCCACTAAAAGGGGTCACTAATAGAGTCACTATAGGGTTCATGCAAGTGGATGCTGGCTGGTTAAGTTTAAACTATCCGGCGAAGGACAATTTCTTGGATCAAAATAAGCAAAGTTTCGGCTCATAGAAATGCATGGGCACAAACCGGGACCTTCGGTCGGGATCGAATTAGCCGAATAATCTAATTAACCAGAGTCAAATTAACCGAAGTCTATCATATCACAAGTGGTGAAGAAGTGCACATATCATGCAGCATGTGGATGATGCCTGCTGAAAGGACTAAATCTGCAATGAGCTGAAAAACTTCTCCCTGCTCTCCCGGAGGCCTTGCACGCCACAGTAACAGAGCTTGGTTCATTACTATGAATTTTCGTGCTTACCTGGATGCCACCAAAGAGGATCAGCTCCCCGCGTCCAAGCACCAGCGAGTACAGGATCACTTCTTCAACCATGGAAGCAGTGCTAGTTGCAGCCGCTTGTGGCTGCAGTGGCAACCACGATGCCTTGCCTTCCTGAGCCACCTGACTGACATCCAGCACGTACAGCCGCATGGGGCACACGGGCACAGTTGGCCGCCTCCGTGTTGGCACAGTCGATGCCCTGTGAAAAAGCAATCATTACTATTGGGTCTGTACACATTAGACAGCTTTAGTTTAGCGTACGCTATGTCATTGCGTATGCTATAAAATAGCGGGTCATCACTGCGCATGCGCAGAACGCTATCCGACCGAAAGCGTATAGCATACGCACACTATTTCTCAGATATAGCGTTACCGTCCTTGCATGGTTTGCGTAGTTTACGTAAAACATGCGGCAGTCCCCGCTGCCCGCTTCGAATTGAATTTGGCGTGGCTTTTGTAGAATTCACTTCGTTCGTAGCAAATGACTGCGTAAACGGCTTTCGCTTAGTCTCAGGCCGCTTCGACAACAGTGTATTACGGATAACCTTGTGGAGTTTTCGAGATCAATTCTCGAACGACACGAAGCCTAACGAGGGAAACCTTCGAGATATGTCAGCGCCACCTGTCGGTGAAGTCGAGAGATAGGCGCGACGATAGCATATGGCCTCTGAGATCGGAAGATCTCGCAGGCCAACTAAAACTGTAATAAAGGTGCGCTGTTTAGCATATGCTCTACTAAAACTGTCTATTAAAGCAATCACAGAGAGAAGAGCAAGCTGGCAATGGCAACTGTCATCAGGAAGGCACACCTACCTGTTCTAGATAGAAAAAGGCCCACAGACAAAGGTTGAGTGAAAAATGGGATATAAAAATATATGAAAGGGAAGAGGAGAATGACTGACATGAGAGGATAAAAGAAAAAGGGTGGTTATAAAGAAAAGAAAATGGAAGTGGACACGCTGAAGAAGACATGCATCTTCCTCACACACAGGAGCATGTCACTTAACGCACAGTGATGGTTCACAAAAAGTTGCGCACAATGAGTCCACATCAGTGTGTTTAGACTACAATCAAAGAAAGCAAGGATCTATGCAGCCATTTGAGAACCACTGGCCAAGATGCTGCTCTAAATAGCTAATGGGCAGCAAAAAGAGGCAAGATGTCATGCTCTGAATTAACTCCCTTTGTCTACATGACGTCCACACCACTTTGGATGTAATTGTACAGTGTTATTCAAAACACCTTAGCTAAAAGCACCCACGTACCAAACAATGCGGTCATCAGCTGCAACTGCTATGCACTTTACAAACTAGCAGTGCATTTGTAAATCAAAGGGGTGCTGTGAGACAAAGTGTATACTACAATTTACACCTCAGGGTATAAATTTTGCTTACACCATAAATTACACCATTTGAGATGTAGGCAACACCCTACCATGTAAATGCGGCATACAACTTGCATTTAAGCACCCCTTTTGGCTTATGATCACACAGCTAGTCTGTAGAGTGCATTAGCCGTAGCAGCAAACGGGACTGAATTGCTTTACAAATGAGTGCATACAACTAAGGGGATTTTGGTGGTGCACATGTACAAGTGATACAAGTTATGTAAGCTGCAAAAAATGATGTAAAGCTTTCTGAGCAATATTCAAATGTGTACATGCACTATGGGTGCAACATATGGGTGCAACATTTCTTAATTTCTACAGAGTATCCAATCAGCAGGCATTAAGAACTGGATGTACTCACCCTCCTGCTCTAAGGGCCTTGAGCCTCTGCTCCATACGGTCGAGTAACTCCAGCTGCCTTTGTCGATTGTGTCGGGCATTGGGGCGTACCGATGGGCGAGCACTGCCAACTGTGGATATAGCCGTTTTCTTTGAGGACAACCTCCGTGCCATATCATCACTCGTTTCATCCTCTTCATCGCAGCTCGAACTGCTGGCTGTAGATGAGCCTGCGTGCAAGAAACGTGCACAAATGCTTTTACATTTACGAATGCAAGATATGTTTACGTTGCAGACCGGTTAGGGAAGAGACACAGAAGCAGAAAAAACATGAACATAGAGAGAGAGAGCGGCTGTTTTAAGGGCTTTGGACCTGGATGCACTTGTCGAGAACCGAGGGGTCGCAGCGGAGCGCCAGAACAAGAGGACCAGCTCAGCAGGCTTTCAGAACGGACTAGCGCGTGCCGTGCTTGCGCCGCTGGCACGCGCCGACCAACTTTATTTTTCTCGTCAGTCGCAGCCGACCCCAAGGCGCCGGCCGAGAACGCTGACCTTAGCGTTCGCGCTTAGCAGCGTCGGTGGGCACTACAGGGCCCCCCGCCTAGACGGAACGGCGAAATGTACTCGTCGACGAGGCAGAGATGAGGCTGTCTTGGTGTCGAGCATATCGACGGGTGCGCCAGCGACATCCGCGGGGAGCTCCTCGGGAGGCGTTTCGACGTAGGCTGGTTTGAAGCGGTCCAGCGAAACGACTTCTTCGCGGCCATTCAATAGGATGGTGGCGGACTTCTGCGTCTTGTGGAGGACACGGTATGGTCCGTCGTAGGAGGGTGTAAGAGGCACCTTGATAGCGTCTCGTCGGAGGAAGACGTGGGACGAGGACTCAAGGTCCGGGTGCACAAAGATGCTGTGGTCCGATGACCGAGGTGGTACGGGGCGCAGGTGCTGAATGCAGTCCTGTAGGCGTTGGAGGTACTGTAGCGGCTGGGGCGAGGGGGCCGAAGAAACGAACAAGTCTCCAGGAAGCCGCAGGGGTGCACCGTAGACGAGTTCGGCCGCTGAACAGCCAAGGTCGCGACGAAGGACGGCACGTAGGCCGAGAAGCACCATAGGAAGGTGGTCGACCCAGTGTTCTCGATCCAGGCGCCCAGTGAGTGCAGCCTTGAGCTGGCAATGGAGCCGCTCAACCATGCCGTTGGCACAGGGATGATATGCAGTGGTACGGCAGTGCTTAGTGCCAAGCAGGCGGTTGAGTGAAGTGAAAAGTGTGCAGTCAAATTGCCGGCCGCGATCAGTTGTCACGATGCTGGGGCAGCCGAAGCGGGAAACCCATGCTGAAACGAAGGCTTTGGCGACCGTTTCCGCAGTGATGTCCGGAATGGGCACGGCTTCGGGCCAACGGGTGAAGCGGTCGATCATTGTCAGAATGTAGCGACAGTCGTGAGAGTGAGGAAGTGGTCCCACCAAATCAAGATGGATGTGGTCAAAACGGCAGCCAGGGGGCAAGAACGACTGCGTGGGAGTCTTCGTGTGGCGGGTCACTTTGGCGGTCTGGCATGCGAGGCACGAGCGGGCCCACTGGCGAACATCGGTGTTGATGCTTGGCCAGACATACCGCTGTGTAACGAGGCGCTGCGTGGCTCGGACGCTGGGATGGAAGATGTCATGAAGTGATTGGAACACCGCACGACGGAAAGCAGTCGGAATGAAGGGGCGAGGTGTAGCCGCTGACATGTCGCACCAGAGGGAGCCAGGCACAAACGGGTGAGGAACGAGTTGTAGACGGAGGGAACGGGGATGGTCACGCAGCGCTTGCAGCTCGGGGTCTTCCATCTGCGCACGAGCTAGACCCTCCCAATCCACAGTCGATGTAGAAGTGCCGAGGGAGGTGATGCGTGAAAGTGCGTCAGCTGCCTCGTTGTCGGTGCCTTTGATGTGCCGGATATCCGTGGTGAACTCCGATATATAGGCCAGTTGACGAACTTCACGTGCGACGTACTTGGAAGAGTTTGTACGGAAGACATACACCAGAGGCTTATGATCGGTTAGAATATAAAATGGCTGGCCCTCCAAGAAGTGCCGAAAGTGCTGGATGGTGGAGTAGATGGCGAGCAGCTCGCGGCCAAAAACGCTGTAGCGAGTCTCGGCAGGTTGGAGCTTCCGAGAGAAGAAACCCAGTGGGCGCCACTCGGAGTTGATTTTCTGCTGAAGAACAGCGCCGATGGCCACACTGGAAGCATCCACCATGATGCGGGTTGGCACGTTAGTTCTCGGGTGTACGAGAACTACGGCATCGGTAACGGCTTGTTTAGCAGCCCTGAAAGCAGCGTCAGCTTCGGGAGACCAGGAAATCGCAGATGAGGAGCCCTTGGTCGTGCGAAGAAGGTTAGTCAATGGGTGTAGAAGCTCAGCGCAGTGCGGAATGAAACGTCGGGAGAAATTCACTAGGCCGAGGAACTCACGCAGCTGGCGTAGGGTAGTGGGTGCTGGGAAGTCTTTCACGGCCTGGACGTGAGAGGGCAACGGACGAATTCCCAGCTCCGAGATGTGGTGGCCCAGAAACTCGAGCTCGGAAGATCCAAATACGCATTTCTGGGGGTTGACAACCAGGCCAAATTGTTGAAGGCGTTGAAAGAGTTCCCGGAGGTGACGCTCATGATCTTGTGGATTGGGACTCGCGACGAGGATGTCGTCGATGTAGGCAAATACAGCCGGGAGGCCGCGCGTTACATCGGCAATGAATCGTTGGAACGGTTGAGCTGCATTGCGTAACCCAAAGGGCATGCGCACATACTCAAACAGGCCGAAGGGTGTAGTAATGGCTGTCTTCGGGATATCGGCCGGCTCAACGGGGATTTGGTGATAGGCCTTGACAAGGTCCACCTTACTAAAGATTTTGCATCCCTCCAAATGGCCTGTAAAATCTTGGATGTGTGGAAGGGGGTAGCTATCGTGGACCGTGTGAGCGTTGAGCGCCCGGTAGTCACCGCACGGACGCCAGTCACCCGGTTCTTTCTTGGGCACCAGATGAAGCGGGGAGGCCCAACTGCTGGACGACAGGCGAATAATACCTAGCTGGAGCATGTGCTCGAATTCCCGTTTAGCAATGTCCAGACGCTCACCAAAGAGGCGGCGCGGACGGGCTGCGACAGGTGGACCACGTGTGACAATGTGGTGGGTGACGCTGTGCTTGGGAGGCTGATTTAAATTGCAGGGCCTTGTCACCTCAGGGAAGTCTTCGAGGATACGAGCATACAGGCATGTTGGGATCAGCGTGCGGATGCCGGTGGGAGCGACAGCCGACAGAACGCCAGGGATCGAGAGGCGCGTCTTGCTGTCAATCAGGCGATGGCGGCGCATGCTGACGTCAAGGTCGAAATGAGTCAGGAAGTCGGAACCGAGGATAGGCTGATGGACGTCGGCTACGATGAAGACCCACCGGAATGTGCGCCGCAGGCCTAGGTCGAGAGTGAGGGACCGCAGACCATACGTGGCGATGGAAGTAGAGTTGGCCGCGCGGAGTGTAGGTCCAGGTGACTTATAAGCGCGGTCACGCTTGGAGGACGGCAGTACACTGACCTCGGCACCCGTGTCTACAAGGAACCGCAGGCCGGAAATGCGATCCATGACTATGAAAAGGCGGCCGGGTTGTAAGGCGAGGTCACATGCCGCCGTCAGTGATCTCGCGGTGCGTTTCCCGATCATTCGCATGGGGTCTTGCACCGACGGGCGCGGTGCTGGAACGTGCGATGGTACCAGCAGATAGGCGAGCGTCTAGGACTGCGCGAGCGGCGACTGGTCGGGGAAGAGGGACGGCGGCTGGGACATGAGGTAGAGCCGCGCTGGTCATGGGAGGACGTCCGAAGGGCGTCGATGGAAACGGCGAGCTGGTCGATCCGAGACTCTAAGCGGGCTATGAGTGAGGACTGTGGCGTTGAAGAGAGGGCGGCAACTGAAGGAGAAGTCGCGTCGTGGACTCGATCAGCGAGCTGGGCGAGGCGGTCGAGGGTCAAGTCCTCTGTAGCAGCCAAGACAAGGCGGGTGGACTGTGGTAAGCGCTGCAAGAAGAGCTCCCTCAACAGTGCACCGTTCGGGTCGACCTTGCTTGTGCCCAGGAGCTGTCGCATGCTGTTGAGCAGCTGGGAAGGGCGGCGATCTCCAAGGTCCTCGGATGTGAGCAGGTGCTGGAGGCACGCACTCTCGGACGCCGTGGTGCGTTCTAAAATACTCTGCTTCAGTTGCTGGTACGGGGCATCACTCAAAGGTGCAGCGATAACGTCTGCCACTTCTTGAGCTACCTCAGGAGACAGGTTGCAAAGTAAGTGGCGAAACCGCAAAATCTCCGAGGTGATGTGTTGCAGATCGAAGATGGCTTCGACCTGGGCGAACCAAACCTGCGGGTTCTTGCGGCAGAACGTGGGCAGGTGGAGCTGTAGAGCTGCGACGTCCCGTGGGCGCGAGGTAGCGTCAGGCGGGAGGTTGCCTGAGGGCGGGAGGTTGCTGGGGTCAGTCATCTCTTAGGCCGGAGTCACCACTGTCGAGAACCGAGGGGTCGCAGCGGAGCGCCAGAACAAGAGGACCAACTCAGCAGGCTTTCAGAACGGACTAGCGCGTGCCGTGCTTGCGCCGCTGGCACGCGCCGACCAACTTTATTTTTCTCGTCAGTCGCAGCCGACCCCAAGGCGCCGGCCGAGAACGCTGACCTTAGCGTTCGCGCTTAGCAGTGTCGGTGGGCGCTACACACTAAACGCTTTCCTCCAACCTACTGTAGTCCATTTCCGCTAATTAAACCTCATCAAGATGTGTAAAATCAGTTCAAGTTATTCAAAGTTAGACATGACAAGTTCAGGAGTTGCAATGAAATAAATCTTCGTTCGCTTGAAATGCCATGCAATGGTGGTCATTAGCTTCACTTGAAAGCATGTATGTCACAGACAGTTTTGAAGCACCAGATCCATAGGGTTGGCATTGTCACATGCAAAGAATTGTTCCCTAAGTCAACAACTATCTTACGGGCACAGTCAACAGAATGAACATGTTACTGTTGCTGAAAGCTGGGCAAGTTGGTTAGAGGCATTATGAAACATGGTTCCAATGCTAAGTAAATCGAAACACAAACATGCAATACACAGGACAAGCAATCAACATCAACAGTTGTAACAACGTTTCAGGATGAAACAGCACACACGTTTTTACCCACAAGAGAAGCCAACTCACAAAGTCGCATGTCTATTAGTATGGACACATGTTCCAATCACATCTTCATTTCACCCTACCATAAACACCTTTCTCTGTTGTTTTGCTGACTTCTCCAGTAAATTCAGCATGTCAGTTCCCAATTTTCGTAGTTTTAATGGTTGGGTGGGTGAATGGCATAAATGAGAAACATTGAAAGGGCACTGACCAGGAAGCGCAAAATCTGATGGGCCCTGGTTTGAGGTGGAGGGCTGGCTAGGTGAAGATGAGGTAGATGGTGAGGAAGACGATGAGGGCGGCGACTCAAGAGGCCTCTTCAGAACACCCCGGGTTCCATTGACACATGCATCCCTCTGACTATCACTCGGTTGAGGCCTGGAAGCACAGAAAGGCAAATGAGATAGGTAATTTCCTCGAGTGAGAGGCCCAAAGGTTGCAAGAACAAGCAAAAAAGATACAATAAACAAACTTCGATAATTTTATGTAGACTTCGTGTTTTTGTAAAAATAAAATGAAACTGAAAAACATTTCTAACTTTATAAACTTTAAGGGTTTATGATTATCCAGAAATCTCAGAATATCTCGACATAGGTACATGCACAAGAGTTCAGAAAATCATATTTAGCTGCAGCTCTTTTAAAATGCTCCCTGAACATTTGCGAAGGCACAAGAGACTGGAAAGGCAGCACTGACGCCCCATGCCTTTAGTCGAAAAGAGTGTGAAAATCACTGGCCACAACTTTCGACAGTTATGCGCGACTTGTTTCACTATTACTGCAGACAGTGTCAAACTTTTTGCTCTGATATTACATTCATGATGAACAATGAGAATGCTGACTTAGCTCTTCTACATTCTAGCAAAATTCCATAGGAAGGTGATGGAAAAAAAGACAAGAAAACTTTATAAACTCTCACATACAGCAAAAGAAACTCTGATATACAGTTACCAAACAATTTTTCAGACCAACTTGATCATTCTGACTTTGCTGAAGTGTCAGCACATAACCTACAGAGGCAACCTATAACAGTGACTGGAATTTCAAATGCCATACAATGCTTTGTCCAATGATTAACAGTGAACAGTCGCGTCTACTGCACTTGGCATTGATCCTGCTCAGTTTTCGTCCTTGCTGGGAAACTTGTTGCCTTCCATAAAAGTGCAGCACAGTCATCAAACCTCACAACACCACAGTGCCCAAGGCAGTTGTAAATCAGCAGCGACGTTAAACAAGTCACATTCGCAGCCATCCATGGTCTACAATGTGAAGCTGCTGAAAGTGCAGCAGATCTTACAGAATATTTTTGCTTGCGACTTTGCAGTCCAGATGCCAAGTTCACACCTTGAGACAGTTTACCAACCTGTTCTGCCACAGCAGCTGAATGGTAGAGCATTGCATGCGCAATGCGGAAGATGTGGGCTCAGCTCTCACAAGTGGCAAGTTGTCTTTCTGTCTACTTTTGATTCCCCTTTCCTCATTACTGCTACATTTCAATTAAATAGAACTGTTAATTTCCCTAGTGCTTTTCTTGGCTTCATGTGGTTGTAACTAACACAAAAAATCGAGCCCCTCGGTTTCCCTCGTTCTTCTCACCTTGCACTGTGAACTGCAGTGGTACAGTACCATCGAATAATAAGCATTTTAGAGCAAATTGTGGTTACACTGACAGAATGAACCTCTTTACAGCTGAAAAAAGAAAAATTCCCACAGTGAACGTTGTCAACGTTAATGCGATTAGCATTGAAGCAATGTAGTGACACAGCATACTGCCACAACCGAAAGGCGTCATGTTAAAGGCATGTATGCAGCCAGATTCCTCTCTCACGCTTTCCACTTAACACGCTGTGCCATCTAGCAACACCGTCACGAAGTCCGCACATGAACTTAATATATTCAGACAAGGCTGCCTCAATGTATATGTCGCCTGTTTGATTCCGCCCAGCACCGGATAAATTTTAAAGGATGTTTCTTTTTTCATTGAAGAATGGCACATACGCACTGACACATACATACCCAGTGGCCCAAGTTAATCCAAATGTTGGTTTCGAACCTTGCTCCCTCCCCACAGCAGCCCGATGCTGCACACATTAGACCGTGACCCAGTGACTCAAATTGGCAAGAGAGCAGTCAGAGACACAGGCAGAAAGATAATCCCCAAAAATGTGTGAAGTTCCCAAAGAATGATTAACGCATTAATAAAGTCAAATTCGTGGTTCTCCTACCTGACTGTCTGTTCAGGGCTTGGTGGCACCCACACGCGATGCGTCGGCCGCACTCGCATCATTCCGGCTGGATGCAACCCAGAGGGTGTGGCATACGCTCGCTGTGATTTGCTCAGCACAACCACCCGATCACCGACCTTGCAACAAAAGAGGCAGTCAGAATGGTAAGAACAATGCTTCAATGAGCCCTGCAAATAAACTGCCTTAGATGACAGACAATACTGTCACATTCTAGATTCGTGCAACCAGCACAAAATAAAACGTGAAGGAAAGAGAAGACGCAGACACCACAAACACTGGAAAGAACTGTAAGTAGTGCGGTTAGACAAGCTATAGTTGGTGACGACCTAAAAATAGAGGGTTATATGTACGCTGTACAACTCGCAACACAATTTGCATATATGCACCACCTGGCAATAAGGTTCGCTTATTTCCATGACGTGAAGTGGTTTTGAGTGTTTAAAATGCTTTTTTTTTTTCTCCGCACAGTTCATCCTTTGTGTCACTGGCTTTAGGATGGAACCTGAATGCCTTGGCAAATTTATGGCTGATGCCGATATCAGCGCTCGGCCAAAGGTAATATTTTAGCATGAAAAAGCGATCAAATTATCCAATTAGTCGGCATTTACATTAGCAGAGCAAAGTCATTAAGCCGTGAGCGGACTCCGGTAGGCTCGCCTCTTTCAGAAGTGAAGGGCAGGTGCACTGCGTTTTTGCGAGTGGAACATGTTCTTATTCTAAGGCTGTCACCGACTACGGTAGCTTACTGAACTTGTTACCATTCATGTTCCATTCATTCATTCATGTTATATGCTCAAAAATATAACAGGACCCAAAGAGGTGCAACTCGCGCACACACATAGACAAGACAAATGCTGACTTCCAATCATTTTCAAATCTGTTTCTGACCCTGTCTTCATCTTCATTTTGTGCTCGTTAATCTTTTCTATGAATATGAAATAGTTTAATTAGCCCAGCAAGGAGCAATCTCAAGTTAAGACTTTGTCCTGTTTAATTTTGTGTTTTGCACTTCTTTTTAATCACTGCTTGTGGTGTCTGCATCTTCTTTTTGCGTCCCATTTAATCTTGGCTGAGAACGAGAGTCAAGAAGGCAGTAAATCCGGCTAACAGCGTTACTTACAATGCTGTCGCAAGCACCTGAACCTAACCTTATCCCTGTACTCGCAGCAGGAAAGCCTACAGTTTCATCCAAAAGAGTGCCTGCTCTTTCCTTCAGCTTCCCGAAGTCCCTGCCACTTTTCGTGCACATTCCTACACTCCTTTAAACACGATGGTCATTGGCTGGATTTCATTTGATGTTGCCATTCAAGCAATGTAGAGGAACAAAGTCGGCAGGCATCTACAACTGCTGCACGTTCCTGACCTTGCATGCAGGATGAAATGAGAGCTGCGGCGCTGCGTGTTCCTTGTTTGTCACCGTCACTTCCTTCCAGCTCCATGGCTTTTCGGGGTCGTCAAAAATTTCCAACAGCCAGACATCATTCAAAAGCTGTGAGTGAGAAAGATGCGAAGCAACAAACAGATGTTTGCAATCCAAAGAAATTTCAATGCAGCCACAAACGATGTGTGGAAATGAAAGTAAGTACCACAAGTGGACTGCTTTAGCAAAACCATGTACTCTACTGCAATGAATAGCAACACATTACTTTCTCAAAAAGATGTACCCATCATAAGCACAGCATTGCATACATACCATGTTAGGGCCACCACAGCCTCCAACAACAAGAATGTGTTTTTCATCCAAAGGAATCTGAAACAACAAATTCCAAACACCAATTAGATCTACAGATGCAAAGCCCTTTGCTTCTGTAGCCCCTACTATAGTAAGAAACAACCAAGCTTTAAAAACCTTCACGTTTCAGGTGGTGAAGTAGAGAAAAGTGAAGGTTCAGTAACACATATAGCACATGTATTGCTAATGCCAAAGAACAGAACATAGCGCCAATTGAAACAATACAGAAACACAAGGCATTGCAAGAAAATTAAAATAATAGCTCTGGAAATCTGAAACACATTTCTACAGCTTGCCACAAAAATTTGCCACGTAGTTCCTCCTTGTTGTCAACAGCTAATGCATGCAACAGGAGTGCACGGCCATAACACACGTGGGCTATGATGTACAAAAAAAAGGAAGAACATTTTTAAAAAGAGGGACAACACTAACTTGTGAATGGCCATAACGTGGCCAAGGCTTAGGTGTAGTTGTCCTCTGCTTGCTCCACACATAACTCCGTAGGTCCAGGACCCAGATGTCGTTGGAACTGCAAGCACGTCAACAGGATAGGTCACAGAACTCACCCAGACACTGTCAATGCTACAATCTGGCCCAATGCAAGGCAAATGTCATACAAGCTAACTAAACACGGAAGTTGCTCTAAATCTACATCAGCTTTGTCCTAAAAAAAAAAATAGGGCAGCCTGACACAGCCATTTGAATGAATCTCAGCCATTTGAAATAACGGGCACTGCAATTCACAATTGCAAGCAGAAACGGGATGGGCACACGCTGAATGCCAAAAAAAGAAAAAAACCCTAATTGTAATTAAGTGCTAAAAGAACAAAAAACGACAGTTTCTGGCTTAACAACAACAAGGGTGACAATGGTGGCAGAACAATGGTGGTACAACAACAATGTTGACAATGACACCATGGGTTCCATATAGCAGAACCAGATTTAAGTCAGGCAGTAGAGACAAATAGAGTTTACTTTCCTGGCAACTACTACTGCCAAGAAAACATGAAGATGATAAACACGATACTGCGACAGATGCCACAAAAGTTGGATGAAAAGTGCCCTTAACAGCCATCACCATAAGACTGACAATGAAGCACGCTACTTATTCGAGCCAGTTATCTTTACAGTCCACACTAAAGATGTCCTCCATAGGCCGAAGACAGTAGCAGCAAAGAATGGCATCCGAATAAGCCCCGACCGAAGGAATGCAACACTGCCTTTGCGAACAGTGAAAGCAAAGTAGTTCGAGTCAGTGCTCTCTAATGCTACACTTGAAGACTATGCCAGTAAGCAATGACATATAGCTTTCCCACCTCAGGCAAAGAGCGCAACATTGATGTGAGAAAAATTTAGCATGCCAACTTTAAAAATATATGTAAGAAAACTATACAAAGCCAAACGGACTTGGAGTAGTTCATTTTAAAGGCCTCGTTAGCACAGCCATTTTCTGTCCTGTTTTGCCATCATGAAAGTGCCAATTTCTGCCAGGGGAGAAGGCTATTTTTTGTGCCAGTTGCTCCTCAAGCTGACTGAGTGACACTAAGCTCCTCACTTGGCATGGCGTTGAAGTCGCACCCTGACCTAGAGCTAATCAAGTGCTAACCTTGCAAATCCCTGGATGATCGTTGTCCCCAGCTGTCACTATGAGAATGTGCTCCAACTACATAACTTGTCATTAAAAGAACACATTCAAAGAAAATTGGCTAAAGGGAAAATAGAGAGAAGGCTTTTTTGTGCCAATTGCTCCTCAGGAGTATAGATTTTTGGGCTAATTGGTTGGTTGCAGTAATTGAGGTCATATGCTGAACTGACACGGACAAGAAAGACGACGGGATGTGCATCGTTTATAGCGCACGTCCTGTCGTCTTTCATGTCTGTGTCGATTCAGTGCTGTGACCTCAATTAGTGTGCCTCAGGGCCAGTGGGTGACACCATACATCTCAGTTGGCATGGCAACAAAGCCACACCCTAATTTAAAACCAATCATTTAGAAACCTCAAGTCGCAGAGTGCTCGTAGTCACCAGATGTCACCATGAGAATGTGCTGAGCCTACACAATTTACGGGACTAAAAGAGCACATCTGAAAGAAAAATAAAGAGGAATGTTATTTTATGCTTGATAGGTAGACCACATCCCTGCAACTGCAAATGTTTCACTCTTAGTGTGAGGAGAAATTTGGCAAGTCAGAAATAACGCAAAAGACGAAGGGCACCTGACACCACTACTCTCCCATTCGTGCAGCAGCTCGCTGAGACATCGGTGATTTTAAGAGCACCTTCTCGACGATTGTTGTTCATTTATCAATAAAATAAAGGTACAATGCCTTCAAAAGTAAGCAAACAGTCCCAACTTAGCATTCACTAAATGGACTCAGAATTGTAAAATACACTGAAATCCATAGTCAGACTGCCACAACTTGCCTTGAGGTTTGGCAGCAAAATTGAAAGTGACGAGTTTCGTATTCACTCCCTCCACTAATATTCATCTTTTTTCGGTCAAATAAATTCAGATAGAGCTTTAAAAGAACAATCCACCAGTCTAAACTGATTTATCATTTATGTTTCCCTTTAATTACGTTCATTTTATGCCACTTACTAATTGCATTTCATTTTCAAAATTGAGGTTTACTCTGTAGTTGGGGAAATCACTGACCATGAGATTTAATGAGAACTCAAACTAAAATGACCTTAGTTTGGCCAAATCAAGAATCAGTGCACAAATGCACCAGTCATCGTCTCAGTGTATGCGCATAATCAGTCATTCAGTCAATATGCAATACCACTGTTGCTCGTGTGAACAGCTCGCTGTTCCTGCACTTACCTGGAGAATGGCCCGACTGGGTTGGCGCAGTGCAGCCCGCCAAAGACCACCATGAGCTGACCCTGCATGGTGGCCGAGTGGCCCGCCATGGAAGGACAGCCGCCGACCGTGCTCACCTGGGTCCACCGGTTGGCACTACAGTTGTACACGTGCAGATGGCGGAAGATGCGCCATGCCTGCACGATGATGCCAATGCTCAGTCGTTCCGTATGCCACAGAGGTATGTACAAGTGCACTAAGTTATAAAAACTAATTGCAGCCCAGAAAACACCAAGGGCCCCTGAAGCTAAAACTCAGTGCCACTATGAACAGCGGTGGCTATTGGGCACACTTGGCAGGACTGTTTTGCGTCACTATAATTACTTAGTTGCTATGGTAACCTTACGTGTAGCTCAAAGCCAGGCTGAGAAATAACTTGCAGTTTTGACAGTAGCAGCGAAGTTCTCTTTCGGTGACACTTTGTAATTTGTTTTTTCAACGTAGCTTTAAGCAATATATATGTATGTGGTATAGTTAAAAATTACATTGCAAATTGTAGGGTTTAATGTATCAAAACTGCATGGTGGGCTATGAGGGACACCGTAAAGAAGGACTCCAGATTAATTTTGACCATCTGGGGTTCTTTAACGCACGGTACACGAGCAGTTTTTAATTATACCTCATCGGAACGCAAATGCTATGGCTGGGTTCGAACCCACAACTTTGAGCTCAATAGTGCAACACCACGACCACTGAGCTACCACGACGGGTTGTGGTACTATATCTAGCGTGCCTTTACAGTTCACTGAAGTAAAGTAGTCCCAATGCTCACAAGATGGGCATGTATGCTCAAAGACGCCCAAAACGTGAAGAAAAGAACTCCCATCAAGAATGTGCGTTCACAGTATACAATCAAAAACAGGCAGCATAAGAGAGCACTAACCGCACAGGGCACACACTTCGCAGGATCTGTAAACAAGTACAAGATGCAAACTGCTCAAGACAATAAATGAAAAGCTTCATGTTTGATGAGAATTACGGCGCAAGCAGTGGCGCCAGTAGGGTCTTTAAGTTAAGCAGCGGTTGCCAGTAGAGTCGTTAAGTCGTTACCTAGCCCGCCGCTAGGTAACGGCTTAAGATGCTTAGGTAACATTAGCGGATTAGGAGAAAGTACTATGTCCATTTGGCACTCGAATGTCTCTGGTCACAGTACATGGGTCTTAAATGTAATATGTGCTCCACTGCCTCCAAGCTACCACAGGTATCCCAGTAGTATGTATCAGTGGTATGCCCTATGCAATACAAATAAGTGTTCATGAATGCTATGTTCAGTCGAAGCCAATGGTGCAATGCCTCTAAGTGGTGAGGAAGTTGTCGTGGAATTCCTGATCCTACTCCCTGGTCAATCGATCACAGAAAGTTATCTTGGTGAAGCAGCAGATTTCAGAGGCGATATTTTCCTTCATAGGCATACTTTTTTCGCATTTTCGAAGCGTTGGCGTTTGTAAAAAATATTTTTCTAAAATTACTGTATTCACATTCATTTCGGGCAGCTTCATCCACTTTTTCGTTTCCCGAAGTACCAGCATGGCCAGGTATCCACTCAAAGGTGACACAATGACCCGCAATTTTGGCCTTGTGGGGAAGGTAGGCCATGTCACAGGCTGCAGGTTCTTTGTTACACTGCTGGTGCCTGTTTCACAAACTTAGCAGGGCTGCTTCTTGGCGGCTGCTGTCGAAGTACATGCACAAAGGCCTCCTTTATTCCATATAGCTCAGCTGACGTAGATGATGCCGCTCGCTCAAGAGGAAACAAGAATCGCTGTCCTGTAGAGGGCCCAAAAAGTCCACACGATTAGCGAGGTTGAGTTGTAGAGCCATCCCTGAAAATGTGTGTTGCGGCTGTGTATTCTCTTTGCATATATTCCAGAGAAGTCTGATGGGTTTTGGCACGTAAAACCCCAGAAAGAAGATTTTCTCTTTTGCGCAGATTCCAGGGATATATGGCAAAATTTCCAGTGGTGACAACATCCAGGGTGGTATGTTTCGTGGCATAATCGGCGACAATGGAGGTGAAATCGAGAGATATGCTTCCGACAGCCTGCCCAAAGCTAGACGTAGCTCTGGGTCTAGAAATATTCTTGCACAAATTGTCTCCCACAAGCAAGAGAAAACTTGAGGCAGCTTAAAACAAATGTCTTCAAGTAAGTCCTGACCTTCCGAATGGGTTGTCCCCCTTAGGAACAGTAGAAGCTAGATAGCTGCCTCTTGACATGCTGTCTTCGCAGGAGATACTCCGAATTCATCTCAGACATGCAAACTTTGAGCATGTAGAGAGATCCGTAGCGGTATGTGCATGCATGTGTATGCACAGTGTATGCAAAGCAACATGCAATGCTACAATGCATATGTAGTCACGTAGGTATATACATGAATAGATCATCCGCATTTTTTAAGTCAAGTTGAAAGAAGCACTTCGGAATGAGGAAACTTGAAAGGAGAGGAAAATGAATATGAGCCAGAAACAGTAGGCAACTAGGCAAAGAAGAATACAGTCTCAGTAGAACGTGTGGTATTTTAAAGGTGCTTTCGTGAGAAAATTAAAGCACAAATTTATGTTAATCTCATACTATCCACTAGCACAGCCAGTGCCAGTGGGGAAGTATTTCTACAGCAGTCACAATGAGCACTAAGCGGGTTATGTACCTCTGTTATGTACCATGGGTTATGTACCTAAACATATTATGTACCTCTCACAGGCAATGCCCTCTAATGCATATTTCATTTTAACTCCATATTCTAAAGCATCCTAAATCATTATGCTTTGCTACAGGCACCCTCCAACAAATTTCCATTCTTTTTTCTTTTCTGTAGTCAGCGCATAGTGCCACTGTTCCACTCAGCGAAAGGCATCAGGCACCTTTTTGCTTCTTTGACGAATAATTATTTGCCATTTCAGCCCCCCTTAACCCCCCCCCCCCTTTTCACTGGGCGCAAGTTAAAATATTGCTTCAAAAAAGGCATTCTACTGTCTTCTGCTAAAGCCACAAAACTTGTTTCATGCTGAAGGCCAAATACACGAATTCCCGAGTTCGAGGGATGTACCTGATGCAATGGGTATGGAGACGTGTGCGTCCAGCCCCCAAAAAGCAGCAGGTTTTCCTTGTACGGCACAAGGGACGCACATGCTTTGGGTGGAGGGTAGGTACCTGAAGAGGAATGAATAACAGCACTCCATCACGTGAAAGGGACATTCAGTCGCTATGCATCCATTACATACAATTGGTAATCTGAATACACATTGATACACTACTGCTGCAACATTATTACGCTATTGAATTTTCTCAATACCTAGGGTGGACTGCAGGTACCGGAACAGCAACGAACCATAGCATTACATCAGTATGGAATATCTGAAATTCTTTCAAAGCTGTTAGCATTTCTTTGACAAGAAAAGGGTTGGTTATTAGCGGACAACATAAAAGGCAAACGTCTTTTTTTCAACTTTGCAACAAAGCCACGGCACACAAAAATGTAAATGTAACATTCCAGATTTCACTTCCACCATTTTCTTTCTACAATTCAGAGTAGGAATTGTTCCCAAATATTTTCAAGCTTAGCCTTTGCTTACTTTGTGCTGCCCTAGTGTAGTGCTACAGACACTGCTAAACAAGTTTAGAAACTTCATCTGTTTAAATTTGGATCAGTCACACTGTGCATACATCTTCACAAAGCCAACTGAATCTTTATTATATTTGGTGCTCTACATAAACCAAAGAGAGCTGGTGATATTAGCAGCGTTTTGCTTACAGCTGATAAATGTGGTTTCTTAAATCCAAAACCTGACCAAGGCTTATGCAGATAATGTGATGTTTAGTTTCTACCTGGCATGGTAGATGGTTAGCAGACCGAAGCTACTGCCAAAGTGTCATGGTGGATAAAGGATGACGGAGGGTAGTAAGTGAGCATGCTTATTCAGCTGAACTGTAATATAACCAGTAAATAAAAAGCTATTGAAGGATGTGTGTGTAAGTTTTTTCATAGCTGCTGTGATCCATAATCTCTTTTCTCCCAATGGAGTGCCCCACAGAGCAAAGTAAGTGAAGAAGACATAAACAAAAGACAATGAGACACAATTTCATCCTTATGTCATATCTTAAAGCACAAGCAACTTCTCACCCATTGTCAGTGGCCGAATCCACCTTCGAGTAGCCAGGTCAAGGCGCCAAAGGTCGTTGAACGTTGTATTCGCCGTCGTACAACCCCCGAAAACGTACATTGAGTCCCCAAGCACACAGGCACTGTGGGAGTAGCGCTTTGAAATAGTAGGCCCCGACTCTGTTGGCTTTTGGCACCAGACAACATTTTGGAGTGACACAGAATATAGGAAGTCCCTGCGTAGCTTACGTTCTGCAGCTGAAAAGACAAGAATGTGTGGAAGGGTGATGAACGGGAAGCTGTAAAATCGTGCCAATACAGACCACAAACTAGAACTCGCACACCGAAGACCTAATTTCGAGTAGCTCCGTAAACAGTAACGTTTTGTAAATTAGAAGTCGCCATTTCTTGGTTCTCTCAAAATGAGACCATGTAGTGCAATCTCACGCTCAACAAAACGAAAATTACAATGTTCCTGAAAACATCGATTGCAAGAAAACAAACGTTCTTGCTCGTTTCTCGGATGCAGCATCATAGCGGCAATCAAGAGTACGTTACCACGAAACAAAACGGTTCCACATGCACGATCCGTCTAGATTACACATTCAAATGTACCTGCCTCAATTAAATGAACGTTTTTCGGATATATTTACTGATCTTGTGTCATGAGAAAAATGTGGCAAGTAAAATAAGTGACGTTTTCCTGTCAAGCAAAGTGGCGAACCATAAAGAGCCTCAAGACCACCGCAATCAAGTGTAAAAACGGCTAACGAATAGTCGTAACACTGAGTTAGCAAATATAAACTCAGGCGGCCGGCGAGAAAGATACTTCCGCGACAGTAAAAACACATATAATCGCCCGATGAAATGGAAACCAAAAACATAGTGGACCTACCTTTAGCGTGAGCGTACCAAGCTTTGTTGACTAGTCTGCACGACTTGAAGTCTCTGTATGGCGAAAGGTAGCAGAATATATACTCTAACACAACGTCCGGGAGGTCTTCTATGCATGACGTGCTCATCTTGTGGCTCAGAAGCTACGAATTTTAATTATCCGATTGTGCACCATCGCGAAAGCTGCCGTGATTTAGCTTTGCCTCACGGATGGAGGGGTGAAGAACGATGGGGAGCATTGAGGAGGGAAGTACTTTATAACAAGCATGGATAGACAATGACAGGAGGCTGAAAGCTGAAGGCGACAGACGGTAGGTGGCGAACGTAGCGGCGGCGCTGCAGTCGCCGACTACGCTGTTCCCGTTGACAACACGCGCGCGAGATATGGCGTAGGCATGCTGTTTCGGCTACGTGCTCTTTTATTTTGATTTAGTGCGCATAGAGTAACATACGGATTACAAGAGTGGCCACTCGAGCCTAAAAGCGGCCGAGCTACGCAGCTTCATGCCGCCCGCTAGAGGGCAATACAACACTCCCTGTCTCCAAGGGAACTAGCGTACTACTAATCTATTGTAGTAACTTTTCTATAGTGCACTATACGTCTACTTGTCCTCTGAACGTCGCCCCCGAGGGCTCCGATGTCGCTGCGCATGCGTGAGCTGAGAGAAGGTGACAAAGGAGAACTCTCCTTTGCAAGATGTGACGTCACATTGTTGTTTTTATTGCGATAGCAATTATATGGACACTCAAAAGAGATTTCTGCCGTCGCCGTCGCCGTGAGGTTCCGTATGATGTCAATGGAGATGAAATCGTCGCCATAAGTGGTTCTTGAGGGAAAGGGAAAGGTTGGCGCTACGCGCCGAACGCTGTATGTGCGAGTGAAAGGGCGCGAGGGGCGCGCGCTTTCACGGGGAGTGAACGCACGGCGGAGAACAAATGCGCGTTCTGCGTCGTGCTCGCTTAAGGGCTGCAGAAGTAGGCGTCTCTTTCCTCCTTTACAATCACCATATATGTAGAGCAAACGCGCCTTCTTCCGACGCGCGAGAGGCCGTGGGGGAGGGGGGGGGGGGAGGAAGGCGACGTTTAGCTGCGGCACTAAGTGCCTATTTATATCAGAGGCTCCGGCAACAGTCACCAACGCCGCACGCATTTTGAGCGAACGCGGGCAAAACGCCGACGGCGTCGACAACAGTTCTGCGTGTTGCCGGTGCTGCTGCATGTCCAAGTTTATACAGCTGATAAAGCTAATATCATTACTCCGTGTAGCTCTCTACAATTTTGCTATCGCAATTGATGCTTCGCCTTTCAGGTGAAACTGCGACTTTTTTTTTTTTTTTTTGCTTTTTGAAATAGCTACTCTCGAACTCAGACACTATGGCTCGCGCGGCGCGCCTCGTTCGCGCGCGCATTCAGACGTTGGTCTAGGGTGCCTCGATGCCCTCCTCGCCCACCGCTCCCCTTCCACTGGGAAGTCGCGTTTGCTCTCCGCCGTGCGTTCGCTCCCCGTAAAAGCGCGCGTCCCTCGCCCTCGCGCGCTTTCTCTCGCACATACAGCATACGGCCAATGAGAGTTTTTTTTTTCTACTGCCGGACGCGAGCATCGAAGAGTGAGCCCTTAAAGTTTCGTTGTAAAAAAAAAAAAAAGACGGCTCTATTGTGCCGCTCAAATTAATACGACCTCACTTGCGTGGGACAAATATTACGCCACTGAAACTTCGTACTTAATAGAAATTCGTGATGCTAAGCAAACTTTTTTCACTATGAACTGCCACATATTTTAGTTACTAATCCCAGAAAATTTTGGCAGGCGATAAACCCTGAACAAGCGCGCATGAATACTCTTACTATAGCGAGCTGGGTGAATCGGTGATGGATTTAAGCTGCGCTAACATGTTCTACGCATTTCATTCAGTGTTCACCAGTGAAATGGAGACACTTCCTCCTCCGCGAACCACAAATATATAATGCAACATGTCAGCCATCACATTCACAGCAGGTGGGCTTTTATCTGGAATAGAAAATATTAAGTTGTCTTCATCATCTGGCATCGATGACATTAACTCGAAACTACTAAAAACACGAAACATATTTCTGCAGCGTTTCCGTATTTGTTATTTTCACAGTCGCGTTCCACAGGCTCCATGCCAGAAGAGTGGAAGATGGGGAAGGTTATTCCAGTCTACAAATCAAGTAAAAAAATTCTCCACTAAATTACCGCCCCATCTCATTGACAAGTGTTCCCTGAAAGATCATGGAGCATGTAATCTACTCTCATATGATGAACTTTCTAGATGCTAACAACTTTTTTTTCATCCTTCGCAGCACAGGTACCGCAGGGGCCTGTCTTGCAAGACCCAGCTTGCACTCTTTCTTCATGACATTCATGCTAATCTTGACAGTAACATACAAACAGACGCCATATTGACAAAATCTCTCATCAGTACATATTACTAAAACTTTCTCATTTGCCTCTGCATCCTGATATTCTAAAATGGCTCGAGCAGTTATTAACAAACCACTCGCAGTATGTCTTAGTTAACAAGGACACTTCTAACATTACATCCGTCACATCAGGCATACTACAGGGATCCTGTCCTTGGCCCCCATCTTTTCTTAATTTATATTAACGACTTATCCTCGCATGTGTCCTGCCATATCCCCATGTTTGCTGATGAGCACGTCATTTACCGCACAGTCAATATCATGACACTGACCAAACAGCTCTTCAAATTGGCCTTAACCACGTACAAGAATGGTGTGATCATTGGCTGATGGCACTCAACTCTAATAAATGCAAACTTGTTTCATTTACCCATCATCATTGCCCGCTTCGCTTTACTTATCGAATTAGTAACGTCTCTGTTGAATTAGTAGAATCTTACAAATACTTAGGTGTCGTCACCTTGGCTAATGACCTAATCGGGAACATGCATGTTACTAATGTAATTTCATCAGCTAACAAAACATTAGGATTTCTAAAAGGTCACCTTAGCTTTGCTCCATTGCATGTAAATCTGTTAGCCTATAAATAATTAGTAAGAATAAAACTTGAATACGCATCTTCCATCTGGGATTCGCATCAAGCATACCTGGCCAAAGCCTTTGAGGCAGTTCAATATCACGCCACCAGATATATTCATTCCACATACTCTTACAACATCAGCATATCTTACTTAAAAAAAGAATCTTCCTTGTCGCTTCTATCTTTTCGTTGCCACATTGGCACCCTCTCCCTCTTCCACAGGTTCTACTATTCGACACTTAATCATCCACCATACATTGTCCCTCGATCAGGCCGGTCACAACGCATTGGCCATCTGCTGTAGGTAGCACAACCGCATTCACGCACAAATACATTTTCAGCCTCATTTTTCTACCAAGCATCTAAAGACTGGAATGCCCTTCCTCATCAAGTTGCTGCTGTCACCTGCTCGTCACAATTCGTTCAAGATGTAACAACCTTTTATTTGAGGAATTGAAAGCATTGTAACACTTGCTTGTATATATGTTGTATCCCCATCCCTCATGCAATACCCCTACTACGAGCTCTTTATAAAGAAATAAAATGAATGAAATGAAATTAGAGATATTTGGTGCAATTTAAGAATGCTTATAATCTCACCGCTTATCTTACAAAACGAGCAACTAATGCTTTCACCATGTTCAGCCCTACTCTTTCTTTTTTTTTTTTTTTTTTCTGGCCGCCACTTTCTCTGTGGTGGTCTCACACACATTTAATGCCATCAATGATTAATTTAGTCGGGTGAGATGTGGAGAAAGAAAAGGCTGAACGTCAGCAGGAGGCATAGAATTTCATGCATTTTGTTGGTGAAAGGAGCATTCTCTTGTGGAGGAAGAAAAATCTCTTCCCTGCTACTCTGCACTCCTGTTAGTACATGGTGTCCTGCTTTGAAAGAAAAAAAAAATGTGATCAAGAAAAAGAAGATAGTGTCAAGCCACTGGATTAAATTTCTATCATATATAGATCAAATGAAGAGAATACGCGCCGAAAGCTAACATGCATTCACTGCCTACCTTACGTAGATACCTGTGGGTGCACACTCACAGTCTGCACACTAGTTTCACGCCTTCATCTCACTTAGCTGAAATATGGAACCTTAACGGTGTGTATCTAGCATAAAATAACAATGGTCAGTATGTACAAACGTTAGTATGTATACTCTAGCAACTCTAGTATCACCAATTAATATGGCACCTGGAGGTGCTTCAAATGCAGGAGAGAATAATGCCACGACACGATGCCTTGAGTAAGCGATTCACGTGGAATCAAAATCCGGGTGAGCGTGTTTTACCTCAGCACAGGTCTACTAGTTGTCTGAAATACCGCGGTAGTAGTGGGGAGTCTACTGGAACAAAGTGTCATGTCCTCTTTCATGTGTTTCTGCGCACGCATAGGATGCAAGTTATTTGTGTACTCCACTCTTCGTTTGAAGTACTGACTATGACTATGAAATAATATCCCCCGACGTGGAACACCCACACAAATAAGAAAAGGAAGCGAAATGGAATAAAATTGTTACGTTATCCCAGCCCACACCTCATGCGTGCCATTAAAGAAAAGTGAGACCACAGCAGCCCTTATGGGATTTCACTGTTCACCACAGATGCAAAATGGCAGAAGAGTTCAACCAGTTTCAGATCCCAGACATGGTGCTGAACACACCAAATATTGAATTATCAGGCAATACTGTCATTTTACCTCTTGCGATACTCCAAAAGAAGTTTTCATTCAAGGAAGCAGCATGGCAAAATAAGCCACTAACTTTATGCACAGAGTAGCACCCTATGTCCACTAATTAACACACAGCCATTGATTGGAACAGATTGTCAACCACATACCAATATATGGCATCCTTCAGTACATTGGGGCTTTACACTGTGGCAAAATGATCGCAGTTGTATGTCCCCGCCATTACTATTAAGAATGTTTGTTTCATTCAGAATACTACCGACTACAAAAGGCTGCATGCCTCGAAAATTCAGTTTGCCAGAGAAAACCTAACAAAAAACGTTTCAGTGTACGACGCAAAACATTGCAGACTGGTATTCTCCTCATATAGGCATCACATGTAGAGCTACACTCTGCCAACAGCATTTAATGCCAACCAATAAGAGTGCACCATGCTGCCTGTAAAAATTAATACATGAACTCAAAAGCTTCCCAATTTCCATATTTAGTCCTTTAGGACATTTTTATATCCCAACATCTCACTGCATTTTACTCATTTTCTTTCCTAAAATAGGGTTGGTTTTCACAACCTACATTTTGTTAATGGCATTGCTGAGCGTTCCTTCTGCTGCTTATTTTTACATGACCAGTTTATTTCTAATCACAGACATGTGCCGTTTATTTTGTGTTGAATTACCTGTATGTGATGCACATACATATTGTTTAATCACATAATTTGTCATACGGCATATTATGTAATTAAATAAATGCGTACACTCCCCTTCGTGAAGAAGCTGCACAAGTGGCCTGTGGAACCTGTGATTCACAATAAACTGTTCGTAGTCTCTGGGCTGGTCTGTCCGTATCTGCCGATTTATTCTGCCCTACTAGTATTTGTATGCAACTAGTACTCGCGCAGGCACCATCAAGCTTAATCTTCAAGCTATTAGCCAGTACCCTAGATATCTGTAAGTGTTTGTCAAATAAACGTAGACTAGATATAAAATCGTATAGAAGACTGGCATGTGTGCCAGAAAGGATTGGAAGAAAACTCACCGCAATAGAAGCATGGGCTTTATTTAAACAATGTACCAGACCAAATTTAAAATATATTTCTCCCTAAAAAACATTTTGTACATGATAGCAAATATAAAATTCCAAAAATTTAATATTGCAATGTCAGCATGAAAGACCAAAAACACAACAGGTAGGTTTTTCTTAAAGCCATTCAGGTCTTCAAAGAAAAAAAAAAGGTACAAAAATACATCTCTAAAAAATGCCTCACTTCTAGGAGCCAAAAAAACATTTGGCAACAACAATTACATGCACCAGCAGATGCATGCAGTGCACCATCAACATTTATATCTCGGTACATGCATGGGACAGTTGAATCAGAGGCACATTTCAGGACGTGGCTGTCAAAACAGCAAGTGCACACTGCACACAGGCAGAGTTACGAAGGCACTCAAAGTGGAAGCACTCGGACGGGCAGCACACAGTCCTAACGATTATTATGTGAAACGGGAAGCCTGTCTTAACAGGCAACACAAACTGGAGGACTGAGTGCCACATACTATAAGCCAGTGTTGTTTGTTCTCATGCAGTGAATAAAGATGTAAAGCCACTATGTGAACACATAAAGACAAAGTACACATTTTCCGCAGTCCGCTGTCTTAAAACATATTTACATTTGAAAAATAGGATTTAACATTACCAAGTAATTCAAGGGTTATGAGAAACCCTGAGTTCCAGATTTTGACCCCCCCCGAGGTTCTTAATGTGCACCCAATGCATGCAGTCCATTGACTTCATGTATTTTCACAGCAGCTATAAGACGACTCATTGCACAGAACTCTGTGATAAAGCCGCTACTCAAATACATGAAGACAAAGACAAGGTACACATTTTACCTTGTGTATCTGCCTTGTTTACTCATGCAGTAGCTTGAATGCATTAAATCTTGAGGTAAAGCTACTGCTCGAATGCACAATGACAAAGGAAATATGTATTCTTGGCGTGCCCACACAGTTCTCTTCATGTGTTTGTGCATTTCTTTGTCTTAACGTATTCACACAGTACTTTTACTGTCAATTTTGAACAAACCAGCACATGAAAAAGTGCTCTGCAAAAAAAACTTGGAGCTCCAACTGGATTTGTTGGATGGTGGCACTCTTGACTACCTAAAGTTAAGACTAATGTAAGGACTGCTACTTGTACATGGGCAAAATCTAAAAACACCCCTTCGAGTCTTTTTTGCTTATAAGGTTGAGAATGTCGCTATTACATAATTCTGTATGGTGCTGTATGCCAAATGTTTTTCTTTTTTTTTTGCTTTTTTGTTTTTTGTACTCCACCAAATTACTAAACCCATTGTCAGCACATGAGGCAGCTGTTCCCCCTTTTTTTTTAATACTGGATAAAAAAAAAAATGCAATGATGAAGGGAGATGCTTCTGGCTTCGATCAGTGCAAGCCACAGTTGGTGAGTGCTCCAGACAAAGGGTGAAGCACATTTTCTCGGCAAAGTCGCGATGTACTCAGTACACTGCAGCTGCACTATAGAAATGCCCAATTTGCCTAGAAGAGTCCACTGGCGACATTGCGTCCACTGGCGACGCTGCCCTTACTCGCCACATTGCTTTCTTCGAGACTTGAGCTGCAGTGGAATAAATACGAAATGTAACGGAGGAATGTGCGCACTGGCCAAAAGAAGCCACACATGCGCTGCTGCACCTGTTGCTTTGCAACCGGTGTTCGAAGACGCGGATGCAATCACCGTTTCTTTCATTGTGCAGTGCACTCTAGGAGGTCGCATAACTGTACAGAGCCAATTGGTAAGATGTACATCCAAGATGAACAGTTAAAAAACAACAACCAGGAGCAGCACTTTGTTAATAAAAGTTCGTTAACAGATAAAAAAACACACCAAGACAACAATAGGTGCACATTTTAGAGAGCACCACAGTTTCACATCACACCCAACCTTCAATGTCGCAATCTCATTACAGCAGAAACAATAAATGACGGACCGTGATAGCAAATATTATAGAAGGCATGACACCCACAACCTTGAATTATTTGTCAAGTTAGGTGCTTGATTGCCTGCAAAGCTAAAATCATTTATTATTTGTAAAGTGCAGTTCAAAGCTTTAGCATGCAGCTTAAGAGCAGATATATTTCAACATAATGTTACCAGTTTGCATGTTCTGATAAATTAGCTTTAGAATAGCATTTGGGCTATCTGCATGGCCAAACACAGAAATGCTATGGCCTCTTACATGCATTTTTGTAGAGGCATTTAGCAGTACGTTTTGCATAGCCAACACTAGAAGTGTGGTGCCATCTGGTAGAGAGCAATCAAATCACTTCTGTGGCAATGGTATGACCCCTTACTAGGCCTAGCTAAGCCTAACAATGTGTAGCTGGGGAGCAAGTTCTAAAAACAAACTAATGCTAATGCCTTATTTTCCAAGTTACATAACACTGAGCAAAACGGCATTGTACAATTGCATTTTGTGAATGAAATGAAACTGACGTAGCTATGACAAACACAGTCTGGAGATGGCACCCTGCGTACCGCGTTTTCCACTACTAGCAACACAGGTGGTGCATATTAAAAAACTGATGTGTGTACATGATTTGCAAAGCTCACTACAGCCTTCCAAGCCTGCATGCACACGTGGTCCCACTCCATTTTTTATTGTGCACACTGTACTAGCATATTAAGATAGACTTCCACTAGTGTTTAACACTTCGTCTGTTAACATCGTCGTCACAGAATGACAAACTCAACTTGTCTTACACATTTTAAGATTTGCTGCAAATACCAAGGCACTCTGCAGAAACGACCAGAGGAACGTGCAACATTTTTAAGACGACACATTTCCCGAAATCGTACCGAGAAGCTTCCTCACACTACATACTACGCAGTTCACTAAAACACATTTCCAAAGAACTTCGTGTACTGAAAAAGACTAAAAAGTCGCTGTATTGCTGCACGGCAAGCATTTGAAGTGCATGCACATAATTAACAAAGCATCATTGAATGTGAACTGCACTTTAGTGAGAAACAGGATACAGGCATTTGAAGAAGTCATACTTATCTACTGTAAAGCTGCACATGTACCAACATACACCAGAATTTTTTAACACTGCAACATAGGCCTACATGTCGTAACAAACATACGCAACACATTCTTTACAAACACATGGGCTTGCACTCAAAGCTAGTAGTAGGAATTGACTGATGCTACTTTGACAATGTGTGAAAGAGTAAACGTTTCATTTGTAAAAAATAAAAGAAAGGAGCATACAGGATGGTTAAAACAAATTACAAAGCATAAAATTTCACCTATTATTCAAGCTGCAGTGCTCTAGCACAAAAGGCACGCCAGAGCATTTCTTAAAAAAATATGTGAGAATGAAACGACACACATCGGTGAGAATGCACAAAATAAAAATTTTCGCCATCTGTGTTTACTATAATGAACAGGCCTATATAATAATTTCCTGCATTTAAATGTAGAGCAGTAAATTACACATCGTCGGTTAGCGTATCTACGGGGTTTAATAACACAACTAAATGTAATGGAATGTTTACAGAAAAGCTGAAACCGTCTTACAGCATTGCTCCAATGCTCACAGTAACGACTTGAAGAAGTTATGCTTACCACTTTCAATCAAATGATATTAACGTGGCAAAAAAAGCACCAGGCTATGTAAATACAATATTCTTTGAACGTCATGGCATTAAGCGAGCATATTTTACAAGCAAGACACGCAATGGGCATCAATGTTATGAGAAACATTTGCATGTTCTTCGACAGGCCCATTATGTTACTTAACTACCACACAGCGTGTTCAGCAGCTGCATTCCTGATCAATCACTTTCAGTGACACTTTCCTTGGGCAGGGGCAACGATTCACTGTAGCTAAGAGGCATTCCGTGACATCACAATCTTTACTCTGCCAATCACGTCAATGTACTGCTCGATAGCGTCGCCAGGCTAACACCTCCAGCATCTCATTAAAGGGTCATTCCACGCGAAACGTCCCAGACCCAAAAAGCGACCATCGTTGATTTTCTTGAAAAAAATTGGGCTAGGTGGCTATTGTGTGAATAAGGTTTCAGCAAAGTACTTTCGTCGAAAAAAATTTTTGGATCACGTGAGCTCTCTTTGAAGTTTCCACGAAGAAGCAATAGTTGGTTGGAGGTAAATTTTTTCATTCAAGTCTGAAACTAGGTGCAGTAACAAATTTTAGAGAATTCTAGGGGCATCCTTCTTTCATATAATGTGATAACTGAATGCATTTTCGAATTTTCCGCGTTTATTTGGCTCAGTAAAAAAGCAAGACATGTTGCGTTTTCAGACATTTTTTTTCCCATAAACTGCGCAAATTTTTCAGCTACAATATTCTTTCTCCCTTTTCGCCTGTTGCTATAGTGTATGCTAAAAAAATTTGATGTCAGCAATCAATATCACCAGTAGGCACTGCGTACATACCGCCGCTCCCCTCGTCGCCGCTTCCCTCGTGAGCGGCAGTATGTACGCAGTGCCTACTGGTGTTATTGGTTGTTGACATCAAAATTCTTTTTAGCATACACTATAGCAACAGGCGAGAAGGGAGAAATAATATTGTAGCTGAAAAATTTGCGCAGTTTATGGGAAAAAAAATGTCTGAAAACGCAACATGTCTTGCTTTTTTACTGAGCCAAATAAACGCGGAAAATTCGAAAATGCATTCAGTTATCACATTATATGAAAGAAGGATGCCCCTAGAATTCTCTAAAATAAAATTTGTTACTGCACCTAGTTTCAGACATGAATAAATAAAAATTTCCTCCAACCAACTATTGCTTCTTTGCGGAAACTTCAAAGAGAGCTCACGTGATCAAAAAAAATTTTTTTTTCGATGAAAATACTTTGCTGAAACCTTATTCACACAATAGCCACCTAGCCCAATTTTTTTCAAGAAAATCAACCATGGTCGCTTTTTGGGTCTGGGACGTTTCGCGTGGAATGACCCTAAAGCATGTTTCTCTCTCTCTCGATAATAGACAGGTTTAGCTCGTCCGGTAATCGGGTAAACGTAAGCAGTCCGGGCGTTGGGGCGTGTTAGCGGAACCGTAAACGTGAGCAGCCTGTATGGTGCTGCCACCTGGTGGCACAGAGCTCAAACTGACAAAAACAGCTAATATTGCAGCAACCAAGTGTATTCTACTTCGCTGCTGGGGTAAATTTTCAGCCGTGGCGTAATCGTGTAGCTGCCAAAAATTTACACCAGCAGCGAAGTAGAATACACGTGGTTACTGCAATATTAGCTGTTTTTGTCAGTTTGAGCTCTGCGCCACCATGTGGCAGCACCATACAAGCCGCTCAAATTTACGGTTCCGCTAACACGCCCCAACGCCCGGACCGCGCGCATTTACCCGATTACCGGACAAGCTAAAATTCTCTAGTGTCGCAATGTGAAAACAACACTGACAGCAAGTGGGAGCACCCACAAATTTCTTTCTGCTGTTCCGAGCAACCAACCTGGTGCACACCAAATGTGGTCAACAAGAAAGTGGTTAAACAAGAATGCAGCCAAGCAGTTTGTAAGCAACGCATAACAATAGGCTCTCCAACAAGAACAAGAGGCGAGAGCACTTGAAACTGCACAAAAGCAAACAGAAGCGATGCAGAGACGGCAGCTAGGTCAGGACAAGAAGCGAGGATGGAAGAAGCGCAAACACCACACTGTGCCAAGACAATGGGACACGACCAGCGTGGGACCGGGAATGTGTGCGTGAAACTGGGGTGGGCTCGTGGGCGCTGCCGCTGCTGCTGCTGCCAGAGCTGTGGCTTGTCGGACAGTGCAGTGCACCACCCTCACTGGCCTCGCCTGCGAACTGACTACCAATGCCACTAAGCCACTGAACGCAGGGAAGTGGGGTCAGGGAGAGACCACGGCCCCAGTCACCGGAGGAACAGGGAGGGGCCCGCATCATCATCCCCGCCACCACAGCGTCCCAGGACAACAGTCTCCCGGAGGCGAGGAAGAGGCCTCGCGACAATGAGCAGGGCGCGGCGATGGCGGGCAGCAGCGCGCCCTGCTCTGCCCGGTAATGACTTGCTAGGCTGGCCACTGGGCGGCATCAACTCCAGACGTCGGCCGAATAGCGCCGCTGCGACTCCATGCGCTTGAGGTAGGACACTGCCTCGTCTTCTGTCATGTTGCCATTCTCGCGGAAGATCTCTAGTAGGATCTCGTGCACGTCTCTTGCCATGTTACGTGCATCACTGCAAGAGGGGACATGAAAGAGGCAAGACCGTCAGAAGAATGCACACATTTTAAGATGCTATCCAGTCACTGGACACTTCACTTTGGGGAGAATATAGACTGATTTGATGCACTGGAAGTGTTCCACTTTTTTTGCCATATGCAGCCATAATTTTAACTTGACATGCATACTTCAAGCATGCTAGCACATATGGGTAACAAGGCCAGCTACTGACACATAAGAGATAAGTACAGACGATGGTCACTGGGTGCCGGGCTCTAGAAAGAATGCCTTCAAAAGTTCATGACTGCTCAGCTTTCTTGAGAAGGCAGCAAGCAGTCACTTCCAGCAGCATGATTTTTACATGTTAGCAAAAGTAGGACAGCAAGGAATCATTAACATCAATGAGTTCAGAGGCATAAAGAGCAACTACTACTGGCTTAGTTTACACCAGTCCAATTTTTCCAACCTGTGCAGCCCATTTGCTCAGGTGCACTCTAAGGCACAGAAAAAATTACACACTGCCGATTGTGAAAGCAAACCTAATGAAGTGTTCTGGTTACGAGCAGTGCTCGTCCCCTATTCTGAATGCGCCACCAAAAGTTGCAGCCAACTTCCACACTACCTTTCACATGAGCACGCAGGAAAGGCGTATTACCAATGCACAAAGAACAAGTTGTACTCAATTCAACAACAGGGCACGGATAACATTACAACCTTCACACTTTAGCACTGCTCCGTTCAGAGTCCATGCCTGCAAAGTGATAAAGTCGAGATTTCCAGGCATGAAACATCTCAAACTTCATGAGCAGTCCTAAGATGCTGTGCAGAGAAGGCAAAAAAAAAAAAGCTGTTTGCTCACCCACAAATGTAGAAGTGGCCATTCTTCTTGCCAATGAGGTCCCAGACCTCATCCTTGTTCTGGCGCAAGAGATGCGTCACATACACCTTGTGTGGCTGGTCTCGCGAGAAGGCCAGGTACAGCTTGGTCAGTGTACCATTTGCCAAGTACTCCTCCAGCTCCTCCTGGTAAAGGTAGTCTTCCTCCTTCTTGCGGCAACCGAAGTAGAGTACCGCTTCACCCACTGGCTTGCCTGCATTGTCCAAGCACGTTCAAAGAAATTAGGCATTTTTCAGCATGGATGTATGCCTTGTTACCTATCTTTTAAAAAAATGGAAAGTTTAGAAGGTATGGAACCAGACGTCAAATGCAACAGTGTAGAAGTCCACCAACGCCTGCATTGCTCCACCCATTATGGTGCTGAACTATCTTAATGACATGGCGTCCAGGATCAGCATGCCGCATACGTCACCCAATTTTGAAGACCAAAGCATTGGCACAGTGGTACTGTACTCCACCAACAGTACCACTGTTGGTACACCTTGGGAAAGCAGGCCAATAGATATCACGTTTGCCGATGCTTTAAGGAAAAGGAACCAGTCCTTTGAGCAAAATTGTCAGCTGTCTTGCATTGTGGACATGAATAATACCGTATCTACTTGCTTAATGCTCGTAATTCTCTTAGCGGGAAACTGATAAAAGTTGGGGGGGTGCGATCATTACAGGGGTAAATATTCCAAGAGAATGTCCTAAATGCTAAATAGAAAATGGAGTCGCTGTGTATGGCGGTTCTCATTCCAGGCACTGAAATGAGAATCAGGTTACACAGCGAAATTGTGCAGGTGTTGCCTGCATTTTTTGTTGCCGTCTTCGGAGAATCTTAAGCGCACGTGCACTGTGTGCTGCTGTGGCAGAAAATGTTTGGAAAAAGAAATGGCGGGAACCTCGACTTGGCTGTCATGCGCAATCATCACATCCGGCCAGAAAAAGCAGATGACAGTTGCTGCAGCAATTTTCCAGGGTGCAATGATTACTCTAGTTAAAAATATTATAATTTTTGATGGCCAACGTGGTAGATGCGAGCATTATGCCAGTAAACATGGAACTTGGCTTAGCTGTTCATGATAGCTCTATAGTGACTACATGCATTTTGTTTACCATACAAAGCAAGTTGGACGAGTTGGTAGGTTAACATTTTCTCGTATATGTGCAGCGCGACACAGACGAGGGACAAGGAATGGATGACACAAGCGCTGACTGACAACTGGAAGTTAATTGCTTGACAAATCATTATAAACACTTAGGTCACATGGTGCGTAACCGATATGCAAGGGTGCCGAGAAATCGGGCCATTCAAAATTTGTTTCGTTTTGATGCAGTGAAATAGACGTTTGGCTAACACACGAGGCGGAATCTATGTGCTTGCGATATGCCTCGACTATCCCTCGGCTTGGTTCATTTACATTTTTGAACACTGTTCAAAATTATACCCTAGCATATCTGGTACGCATTACCTGACCTAAGTGTTTATAATGATTTGTGAAGTAATAAACTTTCAGTTGCGAGTCAGCGCTCGTGTCGTCCGTTCCTTGCCCCTCGTCTGTGTTGTGCTGAACATATACATAAAAATTGTTTATCATCCTCAAAAAAGTGCATAAGGGCCCCTTATATAAGTTAAACAAATCTGCACTTGCGGTCAAGAAATACAGGAGCAGCGAGGGCACAACTCACCTTCTCGGCGAAGGAAATCCCTCTCTTGGATGAAGCCGCGGAATGGTGCCAAGCCAGTGCCTGGCCCCACCATCACAATGGGAACTTGTGGCCGCGAGGGCAACTTGAACTGCGACCGTCGCACGTACACGGGCAGCGTGGGCTGCGTGCCGTTGTCGGGCCGCTTGAGTGCCAGCCAGCCTGTGGCAACACCGTGGTTGATGCGCTTGGTCGGCGTCTCATATTCCACCTTCACCGCTGTCATGTGGATGCTGTCGGGGTGCGTCTGCGCAACAGAGAGAAGTTTTATGAGCACAGTCCTAGCCTACAAGGCTGCAAGGAAAGCCTGTGAGAAGTGCTTACTTGGACAAACTGTCATCCTGTAATAATTTGTACATAAACTGTTAATCGTCTGAGAAAAATGCAAACTAAAATTAAATTTCGAACAAGGCTATTGAAACCTATGAGCACAATTCAGTGACTAAATACATAAAAATTGGGTCAGTGAACACGGCATGAACAGATATGTAGCACTATGCAAGGAGCGTGCGTCCTGGGTCTTGCTCGAAAGCTGCCAGTGTGTTATATGAAGCTGCTACTATATTAGCAAAAACACATATCGTTGTGTTTTTGCGTATTTATAATGTTCTAAAACATCACTGCACAAACTTTTGATGTGACCTGTGTTCATCACATATGTGAGCTCTGCAAATGGCAACAATGTCCATTTTTTTATGTGTAAGAGTCAAATTCCCGAAACATGATGAATGTAAAAACTTGGAAATGCTATTTTTTTTGTTTTTGTTTGCAAGGTGCTTGTTCTTGTCCCTCAAGTCCCTTTTCGCCTGTTCCCAAGCAGTGTGCACAGTTTATTAGAATGCTTATGAAATCACCAGACAACAAAAAAAGGCAACAATAACAGATGCCTAATCACACAAGCATTTCTGGATTTTATGTTCCCATCAAAACGCATCTTAACGGCTGCCAATAAAACTCATAATCTCGCACGCAGCTTGATACTGCAATACCAAAGGTGCAAACTACCTTTGGCGATGAGGAGATGGAGTAGTATCGAGCCTGCAGCCTGGGCATGAGCTCCAGAAGATGATCCAGTGGTGGACGTGCTGATGGCAAGTCCTCCAGAATGTGTACGACGCTGCGGCAGTCATTGAGTACCCACTGCTTGTACATGCTCTGCAAAGGAACATTCACCCAGGGGGAGGGCCTTTTCAAACAGGCAGCGAAGGCGCCCTGTACAGCACTTCCAAGAGCAATGACAATCGGTTACAAAAGTAACAGCCAACAGCTTCTCAAATGAAAGGTGCACTCCAACATACTGCATGAATTGACCAGACCACATTCAGCCTGACTAGCTTCAACATAGGCTACAAATTTGATTTATATTGCCTTTTATTTCTGCTATTAAAAACGGTTACAATTACATCTGTCTGCAAGTGGTGGTAGCTGTTTCTAATGCAGTAGACTTCCATTCATTCGATTTCAGTTAATTAGATTCGATCCTGATAGGAGGTCCCAGTCGGCACCCATACATTTCTATGGGCCTAAACATTTGTTATTTCGATCCTAAAATTGGCCTTAGATAGACAATTTGAACTTGAGTGGTCGGCATGCATGTGCTTGACCCCAATGGTGACCCCCATAGCAACCCTTTTACCAGCAACGTCTGTCTTGACAGAGCTTAGGGAACCGTGTACGCGTTAAAGATACCATCTTCCCCCTCCAAAAACGTCTACTTTCGGTCTGCCCTAGGAAGCTCTTCAAGCGAAAATGGTAGCTCGCAGTGAATGATTACATTATTTACTTGATTCTAATGTGATCTTAGGTGCCCGTTCCTGCAGCGAGCGTCGGAGTCCCTCATAACTTAGCACTGCTAAGAAAGACAGCAATAGTGAAGAGAGCGCGAGGAGAAAGGCGGAAGAGGAGGGCGCAGCAGAACCATGAGGCAATGAGCGAAGGAAGAGGGCATGGCGAAAGTGTGAGAAGAAAAGTGTAGTGCCACGCAAGACGGGCTCTGCGGCGACGATGGCTACGAGATAACGCCAGACTAACGCGAGTCGTCAGTTCACCGATGGCACCAACGATAAGGCATGCGGCGAGCGCATCCACCGATACCATATATGGAAACAAAGTGGTGTATGAGCGGAGGTCTTTCTGAGGCGGCTGCTGTGAATTGCGCCCCCGCGTCACCCATGCGCTGCCGATCTCCCGATAAGCGAGGCAGACGCGTCGGGCTTTGCTCCGTTTGCAACGTGCCACACGAGACAGACTGTCTGCGCCAGCCAATATATTGCGAAATGAAAACACATATAGAGCTGCGCTCAAATTTTGCATTAGGGCATATGGTAATCGTCGGTGAATTCCCCCCCCCCCCCCCCCAAGAAAATGGGTCGAAAATTTGCCTGTGCAGTGCAATCGAATACAAAATAAAAACCGTGTTCACAACGTTCGCAACAACTTATTGCTTATCGCAATGCTCCACATTACGTAGATGAGTCGAGTCAGCCAAATATTTTAGTGATTTCAGATAGTCCGTTTTCCTGGCTAGTATGTTTTTTTCCAGAACACATGAACAAGAATTTTTTTTTTTCAATCAATCAATCAATCAAATCTTTATTTCCAACGACAGTTGGGGGTCCCTTAGGCGAAAAGCGGTAATAACACCACTTGAAAATGCCTAAGGGCCCACGTACATGACAGCGGTGTTAAAATGCATACTTTCAAAAACAAATTTACAATAAGAGAAAAAAAAGATGCAGGTAAAAAAAAAATTTAAAAAGAGGTTGTGCAAATACAACAATGGAACAGTAGAACAAATGAGGATATATAAGTACACTCTAGGACGGTTGTGTTTTGGAGCTGAAATATTCGGAGTTCATGTGAACACATATAAAATGACGAAAACAATAAACGCGATATAAAGAGTAATGAAGCATTCTTGATCATGTTCGAACAGTATATTATAAAAAAGTTTACACAAGAGTTAGAAAAAAATCACGCATTTGTTTTTTTGTAAACGTAGAAAAGTTAGAGTCTTTCTCTTCATATTTATTAAGTAGGGATGGCATTGTGAATCTAAGAGACTGCAAAAAATAGGTCGTACGCGAACGAGGAACAAGCCACCTGTCGGCGCTGCGGGTGCGTGAATCCGTGTAATGCATGCTTATGTTGGATGAATCTTTAATAAACGCTCTGAATTGTTCCTTTGCGAAGAAATAAGCATACATCAAACGAAAATCGAATATGCGTTTCACACTGATTATTTTATAGCGAGCAAACAATGTACCTGTAGAACTATTGCACGGGACGTTTGCAATGTACCGAAGTGCTCTCTTCTGCAATAGGTGAATTGTTTTTATGTTACTTAGGGTTGTGGTGCCCCAGACTAACAGGCAGTAATTTATATGGGAAGAAAACAGAGCATGATAAATCTGAAGTTTAGCTTTTTCTGGAAGAAAGTGCCTACATCGTGACAGAACACCAGCAGCACGCGATAATGATTTGGTCAGTGATTCAATATGGCAAGTCCATGTCATATGAGCAGAAAAAGTCACACCCAGAACTTTATGTTTCTCTACTATTTCAACGGGTATTCCCTCAAGCGTTAATGATTGGTTCACGTTTACCTCCATGCCTCGGGATCTGAAAAAAACAGCTTTTGTTTTTTTCGCATTTATTCGTAGCCCATTAGCAGTGGACCATTGCAGCACATCTGAAAGTACACTTTGGGTTCTGGCAACAATTTCAGTTGGATTTTGTCCAGAAACAAAAATACTAGTGTCATCGGCGTAGAGTAGGAATGAGGCATCATTGTTTATCTTAACAATATCATTTATGTAGATAATGAAGAGCATTGGTCCTAATATGCTTCCTTGAGGCACGCCACAAGAAATGGTTTTAGAAGAAGAAAAACAGTTAGCAATTGAAACGCATTGCTTCCTCTCAGACAGATATGAACTAAACAATGCATTAGATACACCACGTACCCCATAAGCGTTCAACTTCCCGAGTAAAATGTAATGGTTTAGGGTATCGAAGGCCTTGCTATAGTCAATGAAAACACCAAGCGTAAACTTTTTTTCTTCGATGTTCTTAATTATCAATTCTTTTTGAGCTAACAGCGCAGTCTGTGTAGATTTACCACGTTGAAAACCATGCTGATACTCTGAAAGTATATTGTGTTTGTTAAAGAAGCTATTTACGCGGCAGAATATTATTTTCTCTAATCCCTTAGAGAATACAGGTATTATTGAAATTGGTCGGTAATTATTAGCATCATTAATATCTCCACTTTTAAATATAACAGAAACTTTTGCGATTTTCATGAGATTTGGGAAACAGCCAGACTGAAAGACTAGATTAAACACGTAAGCTAGAGAAGGAGCAAGCAGGTCAATTACGTGCTTAATCGCTTCTACCTGAAATCCATCGACATCGACAGCTTTACTGTTTTTTAGGGAAAGAAATGTACGTACTATTTCTGCCTCATCTGTAGGTGCGAGAAAAAATGTATCAGCATTATGGTAAGCAATACGAGTATGAGCAATGCTTCCCAGTGGTTGCACTGCATTAGAAAAGTGCTCACTGAAGTGCTCAGCTAAAGGCACACCGGAAAGTTTGTTCCCGCCAATGGTTATTTCCGTTAGAGTATTCTGACCCGCTTTGCGGTTCAGTGCCTGATTGATGGCTTTCCATACTTGGTTTGGGCGCCGTCGATAGATGTCAGAAAACATGTGGTTATAGTAGGAGGTCTTTGCCTTTTTCAATGCCGCAGTTAGTTTGTTTCTGTAAGTTTTAAAGGCCTCAAAATCCTTAATATCTCTTGTGCGCAAAAACTTCTTAAAAAGGCGACTTTTTTTCTTGATCATTTTGATATGCTCCCGCCCTACCCAAGGTTTTCTTCTTTTTCTGTTAGCTTTGGCGCTTACGTAAGGAAAAGATTTGTTGTAATGACTAGTGAATATAGATAAGAATTCACGATAGCTCTCATTTGGGTCTAGCTTATCATAAACAGAAGACCAATCTTCCCTGAGCATACGCATACGGAATGAGGTCATATTTTTGTTAGACATACATCTATATTTAGCGATATCCCCATGGCAAGTTATTTCTTTTTCAGTAGTTTTAGGAAAAGCAATAAAGACAGGACAGTGGTCACTTACGCAGGCGCATACCGTGCCAGCTGCGGCTACATCAGTGTCTATGCTGACGATAAACAAGTCTAGTATGGACTGGCAAGTTGTCGTTACGCGTGTCGGCGTATTAATGACACTATTGTAGCCACAAGCGTAAAGTTTGTTAAGGAATTCCCGGGAGGTCAAATTATCCTTCAGAAGGTTTATGTTAAAGTCGCCACCTATTACAGTGTTATAGCGATGAAATGTTGAGTATTCTAATATTTCTTCAATAAATTCCAAGAATACACTCATATCACCAGACGGTGGGCGGTAAAACGCCACATACATGTTGATATTGCTCTTTATGCAAAGCACTTCATAGTCAGCTGTAATGCAGGTGAATTCCGGGATTATGTCGCAGAGCATGTGTTTCTTTACGTGCATTGCCACTCCGCCACCACGGAAGCCACTTCGATTGATAAAATAGTGATTGTAGTCAATCATATTTAGCATATCGCTTGCTTCGTGATACCACGTTTACTGTATTTTACTGTATACTGTATACTGTATACTGTATACTGTATACTGTATACATTTACTGTATACTCGCCAAATTAAAGTACTTGCAATGGGAAAAGGGAGCAGCAGCCGGCACGCAGCCACACTGCCAGGTCGAAAGCTCTGTCGTATGAGTTGGCACACTGCTGAGAGCACGGTCGGCGGCGCGGTATGTTTGAATTAATCGTCCCAAACGCTTACGTGCTCGTATTACTGGGGACCACAGCGTCAGTTTGTATTATGCGAATTCAAATTAACGAAATTTCACTACATGTTGCTAGCAAGAACACTGCTCCAGGCTTACCTTCCCTTCATCGGAAGAAGAGCTCATGAGCTTCAGCTTTTTCTTCTCCTCCTCGTTGCTGGCATATTCTGAAATTTCTTTCAGGACGTGCGTCCTAGGGGGAGTGGTGATGTCTACATAGTACAACAGTGCAGTTCTGTAACTGCATGGGCATGGAAAGGGGTGTTTCTTGGAGCTGTCCTCTGAAAAACAGAGCGTGGCAGTAATTGATGAGCTGTCAAAAATGGACCTCAAAGGCCCGAGTTGGAGCAAGGTGAAAGTGCCCAGAGAATAGGCATTGGGTTTACAACACAGAGACACATGCGACTTATATGAGACACTGTGCTTGGTACTTGGAGATCCAATATCTACCATCTAGGGTTCCTTAACGTACACTTAAATTTCAGTAAATGAGTGCATTTGCATTACAGCATTACCGGAATATGATTGCCATATTTGGGAGTCGAGCGCACAGCCTGACACATAGTAAGAGGTCACTACAGCCACCACACCATCACACTGGGCACTTAAAGGAAACATACATGCATTTATATTACGTCAACATTGCACCGCCGCACAGTGTGTGGCCAACCACGTTGAACAGACTCACCCTAAGCTTCACGCCTCACTACCCACCCAAATTCACCCTGCCCTTGGAAAAAGTAGGTTCGCTGGAGAGACATGTGGCAACAGCATCTCTCAGTAATAACAGCTGAAGCATCTGCTCAGCCAAGAGAAACAACTCCTATAACAATAGAGCAGATATTCTCATGAGCCCAGATGTAGAAACACCAAGTTCACCATGCGGAGGTCATCAAACTTTCTATAATGCTCGCAAGAAAAAGCTCTACCGAATGTCCATACATTGTGCTTTGTCGTGAAGGTGGCTCTGCATCACAGCCAGCGAAATACAGCCCAAGTCCAGGGTGTGGGACGTAGTGTGTGAGCACTGTGTGCTGGCAAAAAGCCTTACGCTTTATAACAATTAAACAAAAAGTTTTATAACAATTAAATCCGGCTAATGGGTGGGTGCGTCGAAAGGAAAAAGGACGCAAAATCCTCGAAAAATTAAATTTAAAAATGCGAGCCGTTTTGTCACACTCACCGGTCTGATTGTACTTCTTTCTGTCCACTTTAAATGTTTGAATGTTTGTCCCCTCTGCTTTTTTTCATGCAACCTGGTTATAACAATTATCGGTTGTAACAATAGGATTTTCTTGGCACTTCGAACAGGCATCCCTGCACCACTGTCCACACCCAACAACAGGAAATAGCGCCGGAGAGGCACAGGAACAAGCACGCCTGTTTCTCTTCTGTCGGGCAAATACCATTGATACAACAAACGCAGCACTCATGTGCACAAAGTATCAACCATTTTCGACCGGACGAAGAAGTACCAAAATTCGTCTTTAGCATTGTGCATAAACGAATGGAACTCCCTGCCGTCCAACATCGCCGAGATATCAGATGCTTCAATATTCCACTCAGCGCTGCTGGGCTATTTAGAAAGTGAAAAACATTCCTAACCTGTATCTGCCTGTCTTTGTTTGATATACGGTATTTGTACGCTATATGTATGCAGTGTTCTTTCCAGTGTATTCATGATCAGTGTTTTAACGGCCATGTAACAAATTATACTGTACTCGTCATCAATGTATTTTGTAGATTTTTTTAACTCTGCTATTCTGGACACCTTGGTTCAAATTAACTCGCTGTTTCTTTTTTTCTTGTTTTGTTGTAAGTGTTCTTGTCTTCGATTTATATTGTTTATAAATTATATGTATGTACTCACCTGAAATCCACCCCTATGTAATGCCCACTAGGGCCTTCAGGGTATTGAAATAAATAAATATATAAATAAATAAATAAATAAATAAATAAATAAATAAATAAATAAATAAATAAATAAATAAATAAAACACTGGGAAGACAAGTTCCTCAATGATTGCTGGACAAGCTCAAAGCAAATGCCTGAATGGAAGAACTTTTCAAGCTAAACCAAGCTGTCAACTAAGCCAGAGTTGTCCGCACAAAAGTGCCCAGGAGTTTTTCATGCCACCTTTTCATATAAGCAACTGTGACAAACTATCAGTGCAAATAACTTTCCTAAGTTAATTTCTCAAAGCAGCTTGCATAAGTAAGGAAGTGTGCAAAACAAGACTGCACTCTAAGCAAGCTGTTTAGATCTGTTTAGATCACAACACTTTCAGGTTACGCACCATCAAGGTTTTTGAGTGTGATGATAGTGTCCAAATCCACCTTGAGCATTTGTCCCAGGTTCTCTACTATGGCGATGTCATTCATTGGGTAGACGGCCACGTGGTCACCGGCATCGTACCTTTGGAAGTACATGCACATCACAAACTTAGAAATAAGGCCAACTTCTGCATCACTTCAGCATGACAGCACCCTTCAGCTTAAGCTTCAGAATGACCTTTTCACATCCCCTAAGCTTGACAACAGACCAGTTAGATAATGCCACCTCAAGAAACAGGGATGTCTGGTAAGCCTACTGATTCTGCCTGTGCCGTGATATAAAGATCTTACAATGATTTAGTAAAGGACGTAGTTTTCAGCGAGGACATTAAGTGCATTTTCAATTAATGTGAATGATAACGCAGAGGTGAATGGAACTCTTCAAATTGAAAACAACGACCTCATATAAAAATGAGATGTATAAGATTTTAAAGTGTAAATGCATATGTATATTTTGCTTTCTCTTTCGTTGCTTCTTTTTTTCACCCTTTTTTTTATGCATGTACATTTCTTACTGAAACACTTGAACCTATGTTCACCGTACTATTTTGGTTTATGTTGCTTGTTTTCATCATGCATTTCTAATCATTTGTATGCTTACTGCTTTTAGACTTGCCTGCCCTGTAATAAAATAATACCATACCAATAGGAGTTTTTACTAATGTTGTACCAATAGGTGGACAGTTCTATTTTGGGACCGCCTTCTGTAGCACTTATATACTAAGACACTTATGTATCTTCATGCTGTGATAATAAACATTAACTTCAACATTGCACAAGTAATTGCCTAAGCATTTGCAAAACACCATTCATTCTACAAACACAGAGGTCAGAAGCTTCATTAAAGTGACTTCGGAGCTGCTTATGACAACGACACACTATAAATGTGCTGACAGAAACGTGAACCCCAATACATAGCACCTGAGACAGTGGGGGAGGCCTCACCTCATTTTGGAGCCAGCAATGCTAATCTCAATGTGCATGCATGAACGTGAACCCTTGTACAGTTCCTTGTGGACTCGGACAGGCGCCAGGAATGGGTTCTTTGCATCAAAAGGCCTGCAGAGTAGTGAGAAGAAGAAAAACTGTTTCCTTGAGTTGCTGATCAAACTATAGTCCTGCTAACCAAAAACCTACGTAACTCAATTAACAAGGTATGGTGTTCAGCGATACCAATGACCGACATACTAAGTAAAAACGCTTTTCATGAAGTTGTGTGGAAACAAAAACCATCACAAGTCTAAGCTGGCATAAGATAAGCAAAGAAGTTACAAGATGAAACAAGATGAGTTCATATCTCAGGTCTATTTTATCAGACTAGCTTTTCCAGTGGTTCCAGCAGCTACTGACATTTTCAGAAAAATAGCAATACAGTTAAACCCCGCTATGATGAAATTAGCGAAGAAAGTGAAAATTTCACTTTTGTGAGAATTTCATTGTTGCGAAATAAGACAGCACACGCGGGGAGGGGAATACGCTGCAAAATGAAACTTTACTGCCAAAATTCCATTAGCCTACTTTGGCGAGCCTTGCTTGAGACTGCTGAACTGCTCTACCCACATCATACTGCCGGCATCTACGAGACACTCTTAGATGGTGACACATACAGTGCCGAGTTACGCAAAATCTCAGGCAAGTGATTGTATCCCCCAAAGCAACCAAGACTACAGACCCATCAGGCAAATCTACTTAACGCCAAATCTATATACAATGCCTGTTGGGTGCTACCAAAAATAGCATTCTTGAAACTGGGGATGCGTATTCTTGGACTCGGGGTCACAATAGTGACCCAGTTCTCATCCCTGCCAGAGGCGTGGCAGCCAACGCTGTAACCACCGTTTCAAGTGCCATAAGCAAGTCCACGTGAAGCTAAAAAGGCTAGAATTGCGAAGTGAACGCGCCATTTGAAAAGGATAATCAAAAACAAGATTGCGGCTATGATGTGTTTTTGGTGCCAGTAATCACTTTCAGCACTACTTTGCTCTTCTTGTAAACAAAAATGGCGGCAGCCTTGCAAGTGTGCTGCGACAACAATTTCTGTAATTTAAGTGGAGAGAAAAATGAATTTGAGCACTTTTTGTACTATGTTAGACTTACAGAGGTAGATAATATTAGGTGTAATGTTGCAGCAAATTTTGTTAATGCGGGACTGCAGTTTGGTGACATTTTGTCGTCGAGAGATACGAAATGCATTGAATCATATGGGTGCTCACCGTAAATTTGAAAATATTTCATTGTGGCGAGAATTTCGTAGTCTCAGGCTTTCGTTATCACAGGGTTCGATTATATTCATGGACAAGCCAAGCATAGTGTGAAACTCTATTTTACTTCACAACATGCTTATAGCAGGACACAGTTAAATCTACACTTTTAAGAGACTGGTGTCTAAGGCAAATTCCCTTTATTGCTTAGTCATGCCAACGACCTATTCCCATTAATGCAGACCACATTTCAATGCAAGCCAAAAATGTATTTATCAAGTGCTATGCATTCATGCTACGGCATCAGTTCACATAAAGGAGTTTTATTGCCCCGTTTTCTGTAATTAGCTATGCCAGGGTGCAGCAGCACCAGGGCTAGCACCAGCAAGATCTTCTGCCGGAAAATTAAATGATCCAAACTGCACTTTTTATTTCATATTGAAATGTAATGCAATTACCCTAATCATCATTGGTTGAAAACAATTTGCGTACGACAAATGGAGACAGTAATTACGTTGCTGGAGACAGTGATGTATTTTTCAGTGGCAGCACCAATCCTTTCCAGCATTGATGGCAATTGCTAGCTTACAAAGGCTCCATTCTCGTAGAACTGCCATTTGGATGTGATATTTACTATTTAAAGTCCCTTAAACAGAGTTTAACTGCAAGGGAGCCTGCTTCATTCAATACCCTAACAAGTGCACCAAATTAACATGGAAAAAACCACTGCCAATTTTCCGCGGCCTGCCGAGTGTCAAATCCGTATAGGGCGCTACTTGCATTTTCTGGGTGGTGTATGAGTTGAGGCGTGAGATCTCTCCGTGGAAGACCTTCTCGCCAGGAAGGTCGGTGTGCACGATGAGCTGGTACTGGCGCAGGTTGATATCCTCGCCAGAGATCTCCAGGTGGAAGTTCTCACAAACGGCATTCCAGAAACGCTCTTTCCAGGTCACAAAGTCTTCCTCAATGCTGCAGTGATTAGCATTTCACAAGTGATTAACCAATAGTTCATCATCACCATCATCATATTTTTTGTCTACTGCAGAATTTCAGAATTTGTTTATTGTTAACGTAGGAGTAACGGTACAGATCATGAAAAATCATTTTACAAACTAGGGTCCCATAGTCTGAAGACTGTAGGGTGACCCAGGATGAAAAATACAAGAAATAAAGTAAATGGGTAAGTGACAAGACAAAAGTAACGCTTATGAAGCAGTAGCTATAACGAAATGCACCAAGAACTTAGCTATAAAATAACACAGCGAAGAATACTTCAAACGAAAAAACCCACATAATAATACAAGGCAATAAGAACGAAGACCTCTCTCAGCTATCTCCAATTACCGGTCTCGTGCCAGTTTCTGCCCCTATGTTAGCACCACTAGAATGCAATGATTGCACAATTTCCCTTTCAAGGGTAGCAGTAAGCTTCCAATACCAACTTCGTAATGTCTGCCGTACATGCTCCAACCCATTTTTATTCTTCCATCTATTTCTTTCTCACGATCCAGATCCACCACAAACAATAACAGCATTATCATGAGGAAACTCACTTTGCATCATCATCTCCGAGGCCCATCTCAAAGACGCGAGTGGCCCCCAGTTCCTCCATGCGCTTGTCAACATACTTCCCCATCGCATTAAAGTGCTCGTAGGTCTTGTTTCCCAGAGCAAACACCTGCAAACAACCAAGGAAGACTGCAAAAACTTTGCTCACATTTTCAAGTACCTTGTGATTACATGTCACACTATGCTGAGTGTTTAAAACAAATGCAGAGAGCTCGAGTCATTGCTGGTATTTCAAGTATACAAAGGAGCTGCTCAATGACAAGAATGAAATTCACTAGTGTTACTAAATGTTCTTTTTTCCCCACGTTCGAAAACTTATCCCCAAGTTCGAAAACTTTAGGCCAAAAGAAATGGGACTAGTTTTTCCAGATGAGCAAAACACTGGCATTTAATAAAATACAGGCATCCAATAAAACACTGGCATTCCAACAGAAGAGACAACACTTGCTGCTTTAAGAACCACAATATCCTATTTTATTGCAGAGTTGAAAAGTTCTAAACGAGATGCTTAAATGTTTTCAAATTCTCCCTCCTAACATTTTCACTCCTTCTAACAGTTACCAGAAATTAACTTTTTAAGTGCGACAAACTTCACTCAAATTGCTCAAGTGGTTGACAAATGAGTGAGCATTTCCGTTGAACACCTATTTGAATAGGAATGGAATAGGAACTTTACAGGGTCTTTCTGGGTCAGTATAATGTAAGGATTCCTTTCACTTTATTCCCTTCCTTTCTAATCATCCAATGCTTAAAATTGCCTGATCCTGGCAATAACGTAGGCAGAGCACCGTTCAAAGCACTTACAAAGCATGAAAGAGAAGAGAATTGGAGTGGAATTGTTACATTATCCTAGCACTGGACTAGCTCTTGGCTTTCAGTAAGAATACAAAGCGCCTAGGACTGCTCCGAATGTTCCCCATCTTTCCCAGATTACCTAACAGGCCTTCCAAATAATAATAATAATAATAATAATAATAATAATAATAATAATAATAATAATAATAATAATAATAATAATAATAATAATAAATATCAATTAGCATATTTTGTATTCAAGGAACAAAGTATATCACAAATGCTTCTGTGATTTGCTGATGTACAGAAACATATGTTTGTTGTGAGAACATGACAAAAAACTTGAAATGTTGGAGAACATTTATGATGCAGTGAAGCTTTATAATAACCTCATATATGGCTGGAGCAGTTTTATAGGCAGCCCTTCTAACAAGCATCTTCTACATTGTTGCAGAGCAGGCAAAACGACAGGGACACAGAAAGGCACATTAGACAAATAGACTGTACTGTCTGTCTAATGTGCCTTTCTATATTCCTGTCATTCTGCCTGCACTACAACACAGAAGAGGCCATAACAGAAGAGGCCATAACAACAAGCCCATGTGGCTACCCTCATCGGCTTCTAACAAGTCGTGTGCATCAAGGCTCGATCGCTAACTCAAATAAGTCACAATGAAAACACATGGTTTACCGGTTAACAAAATATTGAATTGCACACCAGCAAACTTTCATCATCAGCCTATTTAATGTCTATTGCGGGACAAAGGCCCCTCCCGTCAATCAACAATTACCGCTGTATTAACGATAGCTGACCCCATCTTATGCCTGAAAATTTATGCCTGTGAACTTTAGACACAAATGCAGCTCCTCTGACATTACATAATATGATATTAGAGCAGAAGTGACAAGGGAGGGGAAGTGCAGTCGAGGACAGCAGAGAATTAGATGGTGTGATGGAATTAGGAAATTTGCAGGCAAAGGATGGAATCAGCTGGTGTGAAACAGGGGTAATGGGAGGTTGGTGGAAGAGGCCTTGGTCCTGCAGTAGACATAAATAGACGGATGGCGATGAAATGCAGCATCTATGATCATTCTAGAAATCTTTCACAATTTATGAAATGTAGCAGCTCTCTAAATAAGAGACATCGAAGCCTCTGCAGACGTAATAATTACTGACAAATATTGGTATGTACAATAGGTTTCTTGTGTAGCCTCATGTACTAAGCGCATATTTCCTGTGCCCTCTTGGCACACACCGTTGAAGGCAAAGAGAACATTCACAGTCAAAAAATGAATAAACAAACAAAAGAAAACAACAACCAATCTAGTAATGAATGCCACAATCACACATGTGAAGAGGAACAAAAGATGAAAATCTATTCCTCTAACAAAAGCAATACACAAGATGCATTTGCAGCATCCATTCTACAAACATCTGTCATGTTCCTACGTTAATAGCACACATGTGTGCTTCCCGTCTCGGAAATAAACTCCCACTTCTACAAACATCTGTCATGTTCCTACGTCAATGGCACACATGTGCTCTTCCTGTCTCGCAAATAAACTCCCACTTCCAGTAAAGCTGGCAGATGTTCTCTTAAAAGTCACAGAAACAAAAAATGAGGAAACAGGCAAACACGTCACCCTTACAAGAAGCAAGTGAATGTCTGGTACACTATGTGTTTCAGATCCCGAGCATTAATAATGTAGTACAGTTGCTGACTAATATTCAGACTGCTTAACAGCACCACCACTGGCCTCATAGATTTAATGTATAAGGCTGACAAAAATTCAGGAGACTTTACAGCAATAAGCCGTTAAAAGTTTGCACTCTGCCTGCAAAACTGCGTGCAAACTTAAGGTGGTGGGCCAGACAAAAAAATATTTTCTTCAAATCGGAAGCTAGGATTTAAATAAAATTTTTTCCTGGATAAGCATGTCTTATTTCACTTATTCAACTATATTTAAAGTGCAGAAAATGGCTTAATTTATTTTTTGGCAGGTATATTTGTCCACTGTGCTTGCTCTCATGCCCCCTACTGCGCTGCTGCTGACATTTCCCTCCCCCTCCCCAGCACCACCATTGCCCTTTCTCTCAACACCCTCCCGCGCCATGGCTGACATTTCCCTCCTCCACCCCAGCGCCGCTTTTGCCGTTTCCCGGCATTGAGTGCGAGGGGCAGTATGGGAACGCTAGCACAGAACTGCATTTGCAAACGTTAGCGCTGGCCCCATTACCCCTTTCCAGATTCCATGCACTGCCTCATTTTTACTGTAGCCCCAAAGTCGTCTATGTTGCATTATTGCTGCATTCCGCTTCCCCTTTATTTTATGATTAGGGGAATCGGAGCCAGCTGTGGAAGACGACGACGAATGCACGAGGCAAGCTCGCTCACTTTTTCTGTACCTCACAGCGACCTTGAAACAGAGATTTGAGGCTTTCGCCTTAAAATATTGAATCAATTTCTTGTGTTCTAGTTCATTGCGCACATCTTTATGTGAGGAATGAGTGTGCAAAATTTTATATCAAAATATTCATAAAAAAAAAGTTATCAATGTTTGTGTAACATGAGGTGGAGCAAAATCTTGTTTTGAGAAAAACGTAAACAAATCTTCAAAACACGTGAAAGATGTCAAAAAAAAAAAACGCAGTGGCGCCACTTAAGTGCACCAGCTTCATAGCTGAATCCCTCATGAGATGCACTTTGTGTGGCTTCTCGGCGACAACATAAAATGAAAAAAGTATTTTGAATAATATTTATACAGCCAAACTTCAACATAACGAACCTCGATTTAACGAAATTTGCGATGTAACAAACTATTTTTATTTCCCCATTCTAATGAATTAACGAAACGTCAATATAATGAAATTCTCGATATAACGAAGTCTTTTGCTGCAAGTACAACTTTGTTACATCGAGGTTTGACTGTTAAGAAATAGTACTGATTTTGGTTTTGCAATACGAGGGTATGGGTAGAAAAACTCCCTGTAAGTCCAAAACTAATGATAGGAAGATCATTTCTTTTGCAACATGTTGCTAAATGTTTGGGCCTACATAAAATGTAAAAAACCCAAAAAAATGTTGTGCAAAGAAAGTTTACTTTTGAATGTGGCCTACCACCTTAACTTCGGAGTCGAGCACAAATAGTGATATTTTGGCTTTGATACAGGCCGGCACGGTCGTCGGCTATGTTGCCAGCACCTCCTCAAAACTGAAAGTAGCAAAGCATTGCCTGCGCCCAAACTGCAAGACAAACTAAGCCCGCCAAGCAAGTATAAAGCTGCAGTTCCGCCGGTGTTGATTCCGCGCATCTAGCTTTCATTCATTCATTTGTTAAATAATGACACAACCAAATCGACTTCTTCAAGCTGATTCAAGCAGCGCAAATTCCACCCTCTATGTCTGCGCCGGTGCACTGGACAATTATTTGCGAAAACACCCGTGGTCATTTGGCTATCGCAGCGCGGTCAACTGTTCCATGTTGCCAAGGGGATGAACATGACTGTAATTTCATCTATATGTGGCAACAGCATGTTAACGGTTGAGATAAGAAATCACCAGATGGCAGGCAAGCGTATGTGCGTGCACAACATGTTCTTGGATGACCACTTTCAAAGATGCTTTCCCTTTCACATTTCCTGTGACTAGCACCAGACGTGTCGACGGGCGACAGTGTTCCTGGTACTGTGATAAGACAGTGTGCTTGGCATCGTGCCGAAAATGCCGTCGCAGTGGTGCAACAGCCAAAATAGGGTTTGGAGCAATTTTTTGAGCAGGAAAATGTTGCTTTTGGAGCAGGTAAATCTAAATTTAGAGCAGTTTACGGAAAAAAAAAAACTGCTTTGGAGCACTAAATCCCAAATTTGGAGCAGTTCCACAAAGAACACTTACTCATAAAAAAAATTACACCATCTTCCCGTAGGGGAGCCCTGAGTAGTATGCGAAGCAGCCATGGTGTCCACTCAAGGTAGTTTTATCAGCTGCATAAACTTGGAAATGCAGCAGCACCAGCAACGCGCAGAACTGTTGTCGACGCAGTCGGCGTTTTGCCCGTGTTCGCACCGAACGCGCGCGGCGTTGGTGACTGTTGCCGGTGCTTCTGGGGCGCCTACCGTCGCGCCTCTAACCTAAGCTGCTTCGCATTATCGCACACGGAGCCGCAGGTGTTGCCATTCGTTGTGCAATCCAGGAGGAGAGGAGCGTCGGAGAGGAGAGGACACGAGACAAGGAGAGGAGGGGGAGGAGGATGCGCATGCGCAGTGCGGGTGTGGACGCCGCACGGCGGATTCAGGGAGGGACATAGCCCCGAGCATAAGATGCTTCGCATGTAAAAGCCATAAAATTTACCCCGCATAATAAACGCACCCGCCAACTTTGCATTGGATTTCTGGGAAAAAAAGTGCGTTCATTACGCGAGTATATACGGTAATTCCCATTAGCAACGTAGGTGATGGCAGGGGTCCGATCGGAAATGGTTGTTCTGAGTGCATGTGCAGTTTCGCCGTGCACGGTTGACTTAGGCCGCGCCCGGCGAAATTGAACGCGCGCCGAACAACGACCTCGATCGCGCCCCAGCAGTGCACTGCACGCCAAACATGTGGAAAGTGCACCATGCATTTCTTCGCGAGTGGGTTCCTTTCTTTTTTTTTTCTTTTTTTGGTGACGATGAGTCGCGACGTTCCGGCGGTAGTCGAAACATGCAGCGACTGTTTGACAATCTATTAGCGTTTCGGCGGTGTACAGCGAAAATCGGCCCCGTTTCATTAATGTGGTGCCTGTTGCTACATGGAACTGGACCCTTGCTAGTTTTGTTCATTGCGTCGCCTACAAAGCTCACGCCGTCAGTGCCGGGTCGCTTGCTGTACCGTACAAGCGAGTTTCCCGTGGAGCATTCCTAACTGCTCCGCTCGTGACTGCGTGCACGGATATGGCGAGGATCTTGTTGAGTCAATGCGGCAATGGCGAACTGCTTTTGTTACTGCAAGCAACGCGCACTCCTTGTCTCCGCGAGATTTTACTGCATATACAACATACCGCACTGCAACCAGCAACGAAAATATTCTTCGGCACCCACCACCAAACACAACAACGTCTCGTCTGGGCATGTGTTTAGATCTCGTCTGCGTTACTGGATCGGACTGGATTGGATGGTGATGTCCAAGCTGCAGGTTGACAACGCGGCCTTTGTTTCCCGCTAAAACTAGCGTAACCGAGAAATTACGCGGCTGGTAGAGCGTTTTGGCGCAGTGTGGCGCAATTTCAACATATATCACGGTTTTGGCGCAGCTCAGCGCAAAAATACGAAATTGTATCAAAATGGCGCAATTGCCACAGCTGTTGCACCCCTGCCATCGCGGCATTATAGTATGATACGATGAATATGGTTAAATTTAGTGTAACAGCAACACTGTTCACTTTACCTTCAGTATGAGATAAGCAGTTTTTGGAAGTGAAACTGATTCGTGCCATTATTTAACAGAGGCCTTAATATCTTGCCATTTTCTTCTTATAATGCTTACCGTATACACTCGAGTAAGTGCCACGCTCATGTAAGAGCTGAACCCTCGAATTGGCTGCTTAAAATTATTTTAAGGTGCAAAAGAAGGTCAAGGACGCTGACTGGACCACGGAAAGCACTGTCGCTGCACCTTGTCTGTTCTAGGATTCTGAACATGTGGTACGCCGGTCTCTTCGCACATTCTTGTGAAAAGCATTAAAGTCGTAGTCAGATCTATGCCATGGATGGCACAGAGAACATCGGTATCCGCGAGTACACAGCCGAACCCAGCCTAAGCAGTGGCGAGGACTACAGTAAAGCCTCGGTGATACGAATCTCGCGGGGTCGCGTGAAATATTCGTATCACCCGAAATTCGTATCATCAAAACATACAAACTACCAAGAAAAATTAACTAATTTTTACCAGAAAAGATTTCTAATAGTGGAATCCCATTGATACCTTCCTCGCTGCTGCGTTTTCCCGACTGCTACGTCGCGTTTTCGCGGTCCCGACCTAAATCCCATTGACTTCCATGTATAGTCGAATCTCGATAATTAGAACGCGAAGGGGCCCAAAAATTTGTGCAAATTAAAAGGACTTCTTTTTGAAATATTCGTGCACCATAGCACGACGTACGAACGGTGCAGTTCGTGAAATATCGCGGCGCGCAAGCACATATCGAGTGAGGGCCACGAAACTGCCCGCGCCCGCTTCGCGATAACGGCAGAAGAGGAAACTTCAGGGAGCGGGTGGCGCCGGCACGGCGAGAGAGAGAGATTGTGGTTGCGATGAGGAAAAGAGGCGACAGGGCGCATGCGGGGACCGTCGCAGGTGAGGGAGGAGAGCGGCAGGGAAGCGGTTTGGCCTCTTCTCGCCCTTCCTCACAACACCCTCGTAGCCCCCTCACCTTCGACTGTCTCCGTGCGCGTCCGCCGCTCCCGCCGGCCCGGCGCCGCTTAGCCCGCTCCCTGAAGTTTCGGTTTCTGCTGTTGAAGCGAGCGTTGGCCGAACTGGGCTTCCGCCGTTGCTTCCCTCCGCTCCCTCCGCGCTGCAGCCGCAGCGTTGGCCGAGACGTTGGCACGTACACGCGTGTTCCAGCGCCACGCAGTAATGGCGACCTTGGCGTGACGCCGCGGTTCTTTCTTTTTTTTTTCTCCGCGCGGCGTTGAGGGGTCTCGCATAAGCTTTTGTTCTCTGGCAGTGTCGGAGCAATGCCGTTCGGAGGAGCCGCCATGTGATTTGGCACGCTGCTGAGAGCATTGTCGGTGCGCGGTATGTTCGAATTAACCATCGCAAATGCTTTCGCGTTCGAATAACCGGGCGTTCCCCGTGTTACTTCGCCAGTCTATAATGTACCGGCATGTTACGTTGCGTTTGAATGTGGCGGTCACGTAAATTTATCGGTGCAACCAGTTTGTACATTGCAACAACCGACCGATGCGTTGCAACAAGCGACCGGCACGTTGCAGATACGACGCACCCGCGCGGGTGCCGTTACTGCCGTATCCTGAAAGCGATCTGCGACGTGCGCATAGTGCGTGCCCGCGCGGACCTTATCGTCAAAATGATCTGCGATGTTGACAAAGTGCGCTTAGTGCCAGTAGCTTCGTATGCGCTGTGCCTTCGACGTTTAGTTCGCGTTGAAGCGAGAGACAGCGCAAAGGTCAATTCGGTCGCTGCTGCTGCTGCGTTTCCATTGCTTCACCTTTCGGGCGAAACTGCGGCTTTTTTTTTCTCTCTCTCTCTCTTTTTTTTTCGCGGTCCCTTGAAAAACGTATCAACGGGACGTTTTCTTCTTGTCCAAATCATCAACGATCGCCTTCTGAAAGGCGTATAAGTGCGCACACGTGTTCTTGGGAATGTTTTCGCACACCGCTGAACGCCTTAGCAAGTCGAGTGCAGGAAGCGTTTTGGCCGTCCGGGCTGCGCCGCGGTCGTCGTTGCAGCATTGGTCCTCGTCTAATTTCTCGCTATGCATCGGCTAGGCTGTGATGTGGTCCGGTCCGCTCGACGTGGGGATCAATGAGAGATTGCGCAGCCGCGTGACGTAGTCGGTTGCTTGGCGACTATGGATCCCGCCCAGATCCCGCTGTGCTGGCTTATCTGTGCCGGTGGCCCCGCTGGCTCGGCCGCCGCCGCTGTTGCTCACGCGTTCGTATGATCCGTAGCGGTGCGGCAACACGTTCGGAAGAGCCGATTTTTTTCGTATTGCGAGCAATGTATTTCGGCCGGGGAATGTTACGAATTCGTATCACACCGAAATTCGTACCAGCCGGGTTCGTATCACCGGGGTTTTACTGTAAATGGGTGCCAGGTGCGCCATGTGTGAGCAAAAAAATGCAAAATGAAAACAATTGCGCTCGCTGTTTTGGTAAAATAGATTGCGGGGATTACGCACGCATGAAAATATTGTACCAAAATGGATCGCCTTTACATAGGGGCCATCCCTCGTCAAAATCACAAAAAAGAAGTTTGCCTTTTTTACAAGGCCCCCCCTGTACACAGTATTCTCCCTTTCCTCTCCAGGAGTGAAATGGTTATGGTACCACGAGATGTCTTTAATTCCCCACAAGAACGTGAGATGTCCACCAAAGTTAATAAGCCTTAAAAACAGCGTTTCAGCCCTTACGCGGGGAGCCATGTTCACAGTGTGGGGACACTGAACTCTGATGTGTCCCCTAATGGTGTTTTCCCCACATGGCTCACGCCTCCTGTAATCTGGCTTTGCCACGTGGCTTTGCACCGGCAGCGGTTGGTGCGGCTGTAGACTAGTAGGAGAGAGGGCGCGAGTGTTGTGCTGCTAACGCCACCTGACAATGGCGTTACTCGGGTGCGAAAGGCTTGGAGCAGGACACCAGAATGGACGAGCACGATCATTCGAATGCACCACGAGCGTACGGGCGAATGATTAGGCAGCGGTGTCCAGCATGGGACCGAACATATTTGCTCACTACCTGGTCGGGATGAGTCGGACTTCCTCGATTTGTCGCACGCCCATTGGTACGTTCTATTGGAAATAATTTGGCTGGCTAGATTGGTGTATAAAAGGCCCAATAAATGCCCTTGTGATAGTCTGCAATACTGTGTTGTCGTTGCTCTTAGAGCACGTTTGAGACCGCAACAGTTAGACTGCACGGGGGCCAAAATATTCCAAGTTTGAATTAATTCTTAGCCTTGGCTGGCATGAGTCTTGTTTCACATGACTGTTTCCGACCAGATGAGATTTCAACTTCATGAGGGCGATTTACAACATCACGCTTATTCAGAAGGCCCTCATGGCCACAGAGCAACTGCAACAGCTGGCTGACAGCAATTCATCGCATGGTAGCACATGGAAGCCTCTAGTGTGCACTACTCACAGCATAATTGACTCCAGGCAGGTCTACGCTGCCGTCCTGAAGCCACTGGTAAAAGTCCTGCGCATTATCTGTGGGGTCTCCTTCACCGTATGTTGCCATACAAAAGATGGCCATTGAGTTGGTGATCTCTGGCAGCTTGGTCAGGTCTTCCTGCACATTGCGAAGAAGCACCCGTCAATCAACACAGTGCGCTTCTCGATACATACGCCACACTGCTTAAATACTTCACTGCTACATAGAAACACCCAATGTTCATGTGAACATTACCACGTTACAAGAAAAGCATGAACAAACAATAAAACCTAGGGGGTGTGCAAATATTCAAAACTTTGGAATGATGAATCAAATAGTCACTAACTGTAAATGCAAATATTTTTCAATTTTTTTTTTCGAATATTACAAAACGTCAACTGCGCCCAATTAAACCTAAAATTGTAGAAAAAGTACACTACATTTTCACCCCCGCAGGCATAGTATAGACATAAAACATAAGAACTTGCATAGTGGAGCAGGCTACGTAGCTTCAGTAGCCGTATCTTTACAGGCTGTACGGTCAGCCGCAAATGTTTGCAGGATCTTCTGCAATGAGTGGCGGAGCGACGCAAAACTGCATTGCTGCGCCGTCTGTCGTCACACAGCGTGGTGTCGAGGCTACCGGCACTTCGGTGCCAGGTGCACTTTGCGCATGCATGTCCTTTCTTCGCTATTGGGCATGTCTCGCCGCTCGCTTCCCCGTGATGCGCTTTTAACACTTGTGGCAGCCGCTAAAGCACCGTGCCACCATCACTGCGCGTCTGCTTCGGCTGCTGCGATGGATGACACGAGTTCCCGAGCGTCTTTTGCGCAGCAGACAAGGTTGTCTGAATAAATGTTATCTTCCAAGAGCCATTGCCGGTGGAGCAGTAAGACTAACTTCAATTTCTTTGCAACTAAGCTCAAGTGTGTATGCCGCCATTTACAACGAGTGCACCTTCCAGTCATCACAGGAAAAACCTAATACAAACTGGGATGATATTTACTACGAACATAACAGTACAGAGTTTCACCTTTCTTTGTGATTTCAGTCATAAATTTATTTATTGCAATTTCCTCTCATCGCAAGGCACAGGGCTTCTTTTTGCATTCTGCTTTCACAAAAATGTGACCACTGCTGCCATAATTTTATTGTGTCATCATGCTTAGCTGCAGGATGCATACGCTACACAGGCTCCATCGCAGTGGCCGAAGCAGACGCGCGGCGATGGTGACACGTTGCTTCAGCGGCTGCTACAAGTGTCAAAAGCACATCACAAGAAAGCATGTGGCGAGACATGCCCGATAGGGAAGAAAGGACACTCATGCGCAAAGCGTGCCTGGCGCGGAAGTGCCGGTAGCCTCGACACCCCACTGTGTGACGACAGACAGCGCAGCAATGTAGTTTTGCGCCGCTCCGTCACGCACTGCAGATCCAGCAAACATTTGCGGCTGACTGTACAGCGATCATTCACTCTCTCTGAAGAGTCCTGTGCATACGAAGAAACAATTTCTTTGCTCCCAATTCTCTACTTGTGCTTTTAATAAACACCACCTCATACTTACTATGTAATGACAGAAACTTGCTAACTTCAAGAATGCTAGGATGTGAACATCGTTTTGTATTAACTGTGATAACGGCTGTTAAATATTCTAAAACTATTATAAAGCTATTCGATATTCACTTTGATTCTGCCACTATTCAATTCGTATTTGATTTAGGCTCAAAAATCACTATTTGCCCATCCCAAATAAAACCAACAGGCTTAATTAAAGCACATTCCTCCTTTTGATAGTTGGACAGCCAAGGCAACAAGGAAAAGTATTTTAGAAACTGCTCCTTACAATTCCTAGCGTTGCACACATATGAGGTACAGGCATACTTATTCCTAATATAGTTAGAGCTCCACATGCATGCTGAAAGTATAGTACATACCGCCCCAGCATTCCCATAGTCTCAGTTTCATATTAAAGGGACACAAAAGAGAAACATGAAACCCTTTTAGACTAATAAAGGTGTCTTATTATTAGAATAAAAAATTAATGTCGAAGTTCCATTTTTTTTAATATTTTGCGACAGAACCCCAGCGTCAGTGTCCAAATACCAAAATAAATTTTGGTATTTGGGCCATGGTGGCTCAGAAAAAGTTATTGCAACTTTCAGTTGCAATAACATTTACTGTCTTTGGCTCTTTTAGAACACAATGCAGTCCATCTTCACCAATAAAAAATTAGCTAGTCCTGAGCAGGTGCTGTCAAATTCCAGCCACTTCCAAGGCATGATCCCCAACAATCTTTTGTTTTCGTGTCTTCTATGGATTACAAAGCCTTTTCTCACTATAAGAGTGACTTTTTTGGTATTTATGCAGCTCAAATTATTTTTCTCTTCAGTGTCCCTTATAAGGTCAACAGCATCAAATTGCCAAGCGTGAAAGAGACAGCAATAATTAAAAGTCAGCTATGGTAAAGCATGCATTGTCATATGCTGTTAAAGCCACTGAGAATTATCTTGCAGCGGGAAATAAAAAAACAGAAGAAAGAAGAGACAGCAGGGACCTTTGCAGCTTTCTTTGTCGGAAAGTGTGTTTATGATGTTCACATCAATAATTGCAGAAGCAACATTTCATCACTCTCTCACACACACACAGACGCATTACAATGACATGAAGCAGCTTGAACAGAGTTGCACTTGTAGGCAACGCCTTTTTTGTGCTACTAAATTGCAGATTCACGGAGATACATCCTTCTCAAACTCTCTGTGACTGAAATGTGACCTCTCACACGAGAAAACCTAATGCAGCTTCTTGGGAAATGTAATCTTATGACTAGTACATAGCACACTATTGGTAGCGACCATCCTGTTCGCAGTAACGCTATCATCCTCGACATGTGACAGCATTGCCACCAGCGTTGGGCAACGACCTCAACAGCACGTGAAATCCTTGGCAATCACCCTGACCCAGTGACGCAAGAAACCGCGTGCCATTCCCACTTGAGCCAGTTAGGGTTCATCAATGTCAATCAGGAAGGATAAAAACAAACACAAAAAAATCATGTGACCACAAACACAAGCAGCTGCTGCTGAATGCTATGAAGCCGGAGGTGGCGTCAGCAGCAAGAGTTCTTGAAAGGAATGAGGCCCGCTACTAGTGCTTGCCCAACGTCATTCTCAGACGTCACAAGAAAGAGGGAGGGACAGCTGTCAGCGCTCCTATTAGGACAAGTGCCCGCAAGCTTGCCACAGTTTCACACATATAATGCACACACCTAATTGAAACCCTCTGAAAAGGGAAATCAGAAATACAGTGCTGGTAACTTAGTGAGAAAGTCACTAAATCTAGCAAGTTTTTAGTCAGCTTAATGACTACTTGGCCTTTTAGAAGTCTTAGTGGCTCTTTCTTTGTACATAAATAGCTAGAAATTTCCTTCGTGAAATTCCTTAAGAGAATACAGACTAAGTTCAATGCCTCGTACCCGTTTTATCCCAAGGGGCATGCATGCACTTACATTTATCATTATTTGTAAAGATAAGCCGAAGTGCTCATTAGTGAGCCATCTGGGTGCACCAAAGATGCTTCTCTAGGCAAAACACAATTTTGAGATGTGATATAGCTCGAGAAAATCGGAAATTATTTTTTCCTTTCCCATTCCAACCACTAACTCGCTACCGCAGGCGATAACTTAAAGCTATAGTTTAAAGAACAAGGAAGACGACTAGGAACATTTAAAACATACGAAGACAAAATTCTGACCAATTCATCATAACTTACGACTACCACTAAAAATTGAGTGTTCGGGCTGCAATCTGAAGTTACCAATGCTATAGAAATTATTTATGTTTAAAACCTCCATAAATAATGAAATACTCAACATTCTTAAAACATTTATAAGAAATGACCCAACACTACCGCCAACCCAAAGCAAGGCTTCAGGAAAAAAATATTTGCATGTAGAACGATCACTGCTACTCGCAGTTTGAGCGCATTAAAGCTTCTTGAGCACAGTGCATTAATTTTGCCTGCGTATGTGGCTTCAGGGCAAGGCACAAGCACACATAACCCACCCCCAAACATTGGGAGCACTCTGGCCAGAATATGATAAGTGCACACAATTACATAACCTATACAAGTATAAAGGCAGCTGTACTTTAGACTCACCATTTCACACTCCTCGGGGTCCGCTACCATTGCTTTGAGACCAAATCTGTTGGCTTCCTTGGCCAGACGAGCAGCAAACTCTTCTGCTGTGCCCGTCTGTGATCCGTAGAATATCACTATATTCCTACCCTGCACAAGAGGAAGGAAAATCATGAGATCGGTCACAATATTCAGAAAAAACAAGCAGAGCACACCTTTTTGCATGACTCGATGTTTTCAGCAAATCAGCAGCTAACATTGTACTTAAGAGGAAGTTTTACCTTACGAGCTCCTACCTAAATACACGGAGAAATCGTTTTTTCGTGATTCACTGCATCGAATTCGATTAGGTTTGTTGAGTTTAAAAGAAGATGGTAACATTGACCAACTGTAATGAGCAGATTTTTTTTAATGATGATTAATTGAAAAAAAAAAAAAGATTAATGAGAACCATAACGTTTACAACTATGTAACCCAGCAATCACACTTCTGGAAACTGTACCTATTCAGACATCTACAGCAGGCAAAATTGATGTGTTACACACTGCTCCGAATCTTAGGCCTATTTTGTAAGCAGGACTTTTGCAAAACGCTCGGGAACAATGTAAGTTGTAAACTCGTGTATATTAAGTTTGTCCACTTTAGATGCTCTTAACAATGCAGTTTACAGAAACACTATAGAAATTTTTGGTGCAGAATCACAAGCTTTTAATTTTTGTGTCTCAACTTTTCTTGCAACTGAACAATCTTTTACAATATCTGTAAATACTACGAGGCCCTAAATTGTAATTCTGCTTCCTACAGTCGGTAGAATTCAGCTTTTTCTCTTAAACGCAACAAAGTCAATTCAAACCAAAGTTAGCCCCAAGGCAAAGCCACATCTTAACACAATGTCAATGTTCACTGGACTGCAACATGTAATATTCACAGAACTGCATACACCAATGGAGAAGGTTGGCATCTAATCAAGAACGAAATGACTATAGTTAATTTCACTATTCTTTTTCTCCAAATTTAGAGGTAAATTGAACTGAAGGGTTCTGCTAAAACAAGACTTTAAAAATTACAGTAAACAAATAGAAACTATATGACATGCAAGATTTTTAGCAAATGCAACATACCGTTGATTTCATTTTTCCGATAAAGCTTGTGTTGTCAGCCTTCTGTATATTTGTTCTGGAAGAGAAACAAGTTCAATGTACAGGAACACAAAGCATAGGGGTCTTTCTATACCTTTAAACAAACTGCATTCTAGAGCAACAACTTTCCAAACTTTAACATTCCATTATGCCTCTTTGCTAATGAAGGTGTGATAGTAATTCTCACAAGGATATTGTTGGGCACTGGTACACTTTTGCTATGCATTGGAGATGAAAGAGAAAGCATTAAAAGTTACTTGCATGGGTTCTTCAAACATTACAATGCAACAATTGAGAAGATTAATGGAAGTGTAAACCAGAATAGCCAACACGAAAATGAGGCCATGGTAACTACTGCTGATTCTCAGACTTATGCACTTGAAATCAAGAATAGAACATTCAGCCTCTTCCACTGCTATGAGACACGTTAAGGGAATTTAGCTGCGAGCACTCACGTCTGAAAACGCGCAAGCCTGTGCTTGCGCATTTTCAGAGCACAATTCAATGAGCACAGATAAAGAAGTGGTGTAACAACACAATGCTTCATATTAAAACAAAAAGTAAAGTATGGCACAGTAAGCTAACGCAAGGACACATGGCCCAAGCAACAATAGTATACCTATAACGCAAGGACACATGGTGTGAGCGACACTAGTATACCGCTACCAAGAATGCTCAGTTTTACAATGTGAAACTAATTCGGCCTAAGAGACAAGCTTCTATGTAAAATATAAAAAAAAAGAACAATACAGTATTGTGGCTTTAGTGTTCCTGTATTAAACTTCATCAACAGGGTGAACCGAAATTACTAATTGAGTTTCAATACTGAGTAAACAACTCTTTAATTACATTTGCCCACAACAAGCAAATTCTCGTGTCTTCCTGCCCTCGTAACATGAAGTGCACACCTGGTGCTCTTAACATTAATTCCATGACAAGGAAGTCGTGTCTTCCTGCCGTTGTAATGCAAGCTGCAAACTTGGAGCTTTTAATATTAATCACCTGGCACGGAAGAGAAAGACACAAGCAGAATGATAAGTACCTGGTGTGACCGTACCTTAGAACATTAACATTTTTCTGGCAAATGGGCAAAAGTTTAAAAACCACCTCCCTGTAAGAACATTGTCTTTTTGACACTCAGGAGGGGGCTTCTCTATCTCGCACAGCATTTCCTCATGCAAGTCATAAGAATTCATCAATGACCTTGCAAAAGAAACAAAATAGTCACACTAAAGAACATTTTCTACCCGCACTAAATATTTAAGAGACAGCAGCGCTGCCTTCAATTTAGCCTGCTTCACTCACAAGTACATAATAAGTTTCCATTCAGCAAGTACAACCGGGGCTCCCAAGTCATCCTGCCAAGTGTGACAGAATTACCACAAAGCGAAGGAGGAAGGTAAACAAGGTCAAAAATGTCACCAGCCATCAAATGGAAAGTCTGAAGAAAAGGATGCAACACAAGAAGACCGCACACTCCAAGGTGGCTGTGCAAAGTTATTTAGGACACCACAAAGAGGCTGGGCGTCCTGAGAAGTGAGTAATGTCCCTTTCGACTTCCTCAACGTACGTATAGATCTCACATGAACTTGCATTCAGCATTCTTCTTACCGGATATTATCACTGGCTCCCAACGTGAGAATACGTTCTGTGAAAAATCTATTAGTTGTGGTGGTCGAACACTGTCCTGTTTCTTTCATTCAATTTCAACTCTCAAATCCAACAAATAGTTAAAGTTCACTCGTTACTTCAGACAGTGCATGATGTTGCTAGTAGAAGAATTCCAACAGAAATGTATAACAACACGTAGAAAAACTGTCGATCAAATTGATCGATTTCTATAGGCGCGGTAACAAAAGAGTTAGGCAACTGTGGCAGGGCACTCACTCAATAGAAAATGTTTTGATGGCGGCTGGATCGAAGGTGGGGGCCTTCTTGCGCCTCAGGAAGAGCCAATAGATGGCGAAGCCCAGCAACGCCAGAAGGATCAGCACGTCCAGCAGGCCAAACAGGGGGGCCTCCTCCTCCTCCTGACTTCCCAGCGGGCTGCTGTCGACACTCAGCGGCACGTCTTGGCTCGTCCCTTCCATGGCTGCACGCACAACAACAAAGCAAAAAAATGTGACACTGCCAAAATACAGCTGCGCACACAGTCACATTCTTCTAGGCGAGACTCGCAAAGGTCATGCTGCTGGCGATGATGGAACAGTTTTATTGTTGTACCCACCGCAGTGGCTCAGTTAGCTAAGGCGCTGCTCTGCTAAGCACGAGATCGCGGGATCGAATCCGGGTACGGGCGGCCGCATTTTGATGGAGGCAAAATGCAAAAACGCCTGTGTGCTTGCGTTGTAGTGCACGTTAAAGAACCCAGGTGGTCAAAATTAATCCTGAACCCTCCACTACGGCGTGCCTCATAATCAGAACTGGTTTTGGCACGTAAAATCACAGAAAGAAGAAGAAGAACAGTTTAATTTAAACCTTATCGAAGTTTTGCTTAAGAATGAAGACTCTACAAAAAAATACATATGCATATCAATGATCTTTGGTGCTCTGGTAAATAATGGCTATGATGATGCAACTATGCGATGGTGGCAGAAGACCTATATTTTTGACCTAACAATTTTTAAGGAGCAATTAATCTGATGATGTTTTAAGAAGACATGTTCACTATGTTACTTCATAGCTATTGTTGGGATATTCCTGGCATCATTTCTTTGCATAATACAGAAATAGATTTGCGAAACTGTGCATGAGGGTAGCTTGTTGGGAGAGTCGGTGTATGGCTTTTGAGCGGGAGTTGCCAGATAACAGAAAAGAAAAACAGGAAAAAAGGGGGGAAAACGAGAAAAAAAAAAAAAAAAACGAAAGGAAGACACAGAAGGGCACCCTACCTTCCACTTGGTCTCTTCCTCTGTGTTATTTCTAACCTGCATTTCTGTTTGCTGGCAATCCCCTGCTCGCAAATAGTTCAGTTCTTCCTTCAGTCTAATAGCTACGTAACACCGCAGCCACAGATAACCGAGTGCCTCATAATCAGATCGTGGTGTTAGCACGTAAAACCCCATAATTTAATTTTTTAACAGATAACCGAAGCATATGCATGACAATAAAACTGATTGATTATTGTGGTATATTGGTGCAAGGGCCAGATGTGGCCAAAGAGTGCCAAGACGATGGTAATGGCTTGTTAGTGGTACATGAATAGTGAATTATATGAACATTAGATGTGGCATGGCTGTAAAGGGGCCTAAAAACAGTCACTGTAAAGTGCGTAAAATCTATACGTAATAAGCTTATGGCAATGGCTAATTATGTGCACTATGGACATGAACAATACATTGCGAAAGAATGATACGACTTACAAAATATTACAGATGCAGGAATTGGCCAGAAGCACAAGTGCCTAAACAGAGCCCTTGAAACACGAGGGCCTGGAGGCATGTGCTATAAAAAACTATCACAGCAACATCCTCTGGAGGGAGGATGCGCTACGAACTTATTGGGCTAATAACATGTAGCACAACATCGTTCAAGAATGCGAGGACTGCTTTGGTGTAAAAAAGCGGTTCTTTACCAAGAAACATAGCGGGATAGAGAGGCACACAATAGCGGTATGCTAGAGGAAAATGTTTCTTCCTTTCTCTTTTGGCTTCCCGACACTCCAGGAGGATGTGGAGGACGGCGAGCCTCTCGCCACATCTACCACACGTTGGAGGATCATTACCATTCAATAGAAAATTGTGAGTATCATATGTGTGTCCTATTCTGAGACGACAGAATAGGACATCAGTTCATTGTGTTTTCGTTGTACAGGGCCAGAAACCTAACTGTGGCTTAACCAAGTAAAGCTTATTATTTGTTTTGGCGTCCCACAAGCGTTGCCAGTGGCTTTGCAGTTTGTTTCGTAGGAAAGGCTTCAGATCTGTAGCAGGGGCAGCAGCGGGAAGACCAATACCTTGCGATGCCATTGATTTGGCGATTTCGTTGGCAAGCACATTACCCTCGATTCCTCTATGGCCGGGAACCCAGCATATTATTACATGTCTATGAGATAGGTAAATGTTACACAAGAGTGAGTAAAGCTCAATAAAAACAGGATTTTTATGCTTTTTTAAATATGTTAGCGCTTTTACAAGACTTAACGAGTGTGTGAATATTATTGCTTTTTCTAGTTTTAATTTCGTTATATGTTTCACCGCAGACAGTACTGCGTAGGCTTCTGCTATGAAGATACTTGTTGGGGGGCTCAATACGTCAGATTTAGAAAAAGAGGGGCCAACAGGCGCGTAAGATACGCCAGCATGGGACTTGGATGCGTCAGTATGGAATTCCGAGCATGAGTACTTCGATTGAAGTTCGCGGAAATGCATTGAAATTTCGAGCTCGGGAGCGTGCTTTGTGACCTCTACAAAGTATAAATCACATTCTCTTCCCTGTCACTCCCAGGGCGGTGACAGCTTAGCTGGAGGCATTAGGCAATGTTCTAGAAGTGGGACATCCACCTCTTCGCTAAGTTCTCTTACACGCAGTGAGAAAGGCCGCCTCATAGAGGGTCGATTATGGAAAAGCGGTTAATGGATTAACGGTTGTAGAACAAGGATGTTCCCGATTGGAGTGCACTTTGAGAAAATAGGTGAAGCTGATGTGTGTTCTCTGGAGATGGAGTGACCAGTCATTTGATTCTACGTATAAGCTTTCGAAGGGGCTTGTTCTGAATGCGCCGGTAGCCAGGCGGATACCTAGATGGTGGACGGGATCTAGCATTTTTAGCGCGCTCGGGGCGGCAGAATCAACTGAACAGTAGAGAGGTACCAAAAACTCAAATTTAATAAAGGACCTATGTATTAAGATTCAAGGGGCCCAAGCACAGAAATTCATATGAAGCAGGCCTCAGAATGGACAAATGACAATGCCAATCAGGCAGGAGTTAGTACACGACCAACCTTTCTGCAGCGAACAAAAACAAAACAAGCCCAACTAATGACAAATGCACCCAATGTGGCATTGACAATGCCGAAGTCGATTCTTCATGTGGCACTTCACCATAACGGCCAAGTCTCTGTGCCCGATACAGGCACGCACCTCGACACAAGATCTACCTGAACAAATCTGCCAATTGCCACCACACCACAAGGAAGTATGAAGCCGACCACTGTTGCAAACTTTCTATCTGAGCGAGACCTTCTAAACTATGTTTAACACCTTCGCATGCTTGTTACTCTAGGGCGCGATCTTGTACGCGTTCCAAAATGGAACGGAGGCGTTCCATTCCATCGAGCCGCACACGATTGGTCAACTTGAACGTCGCGGTTGAAATTGGCCAATCGTGTGCGGCTCGATGGAACGGAATGCCTCCGTTCCATTTTGGAACGCGTACAAGATCGCGCCCCTAGTCTCACTGCCCATGATACAAAGGAAGACGATGCAGACAGATGAAAACAAAGCCAATAACACTAACCTACAAACAAAAAACATGGCAAGCAGATGGGCAATTTTGCCTTCAATGTAACTTTCTAAAACAACAGGCCCTGAAAAAAACATCTGCCAACTTGCTGGCATGCCACTTCACTCCAGGCCAGTTACTTCCTCCAGATATGGTGGTGTTCAGTCTATTTGCCGTAACTAGATAAGACACTAAGGAGCAAGACACTATCTGCAACGTAAACTTTAGCTGCAACTTACGCTCTCAAGAAGAAACCAGCTTGCCCCCTCTGAATGAAAATGACAGTGAAAACATGATCAAGTGTCCTTGAACATGCTTTTAGGCCACAATTATGACTGCAACATTGACCTTGAGGGCTACCTGGAGACTTCACACTCAGACCAACTCACAAATAGCTTTGAGAGTTTCATCATAACGCAAACAAGCTGTGACGTCCACAAAGCGCCCTATTCAAACAATACAGGGAACGCCGCCAGAAATGAGGAAAACCACACACAACTGGAGACACGCTGGCAAGCTGCTTTTTAAACTTTTAGAAGCTCGTGCTAAAAGTCTTAAATGCCCTAATTTATTTACAGTAGCCAAGAAACATGAAAAAGCCAAGAACGGGGCAAGATAAAGAAAAATGGAAATTTTAAACCTTGCTTGTCAAGTTTTCCCCACACTTGCAGACAGATCAGCAAAAGGAAGTAAAACAGACAGAACAAGGGTTGACTAAGAATATGCACTTTGCTGTACCACGACCTTTCCTTCTGGATGTAAACTTGAGATGTTTGAAGCTTTAGCAATACAGCCCCGTCATTCTGTCTTTCGAGTGAGGACAACTTGTACAGCTCAGCCACTGTTACAGACTCTTACAACAGTTGCGCTGCGCTGACGCACATGATACACAAGTGCCGCACAGGTTGATGGCTGAGAACAGATTGAGTGGCCAGAACCAAACCAAGGCCTGGCCTTTACAAGCATGTCGAATAGCAAGGCGGCGATAGCAGCAAGATGCTAGAATGCAAGTTATACATACATAACAGGCACTCAGGCAAGGCTTCAAAAACACTTTTTCATAAAACAGGCACCAATAATGTTGCAACTGCGTATATTCATACACATTTAATTTGCAAGATATTAAGAAAGCTGCCCCATGGAAGAACATAGTGATGAAATGTTTGCGCAACAAAATAGCAGGAACATGGACCCATAATTAGCTATTGCATTTTCAGGCATGGCAGGCTCACATATCATACTGAACTGAAGTAATTTGTAGTTCATTCTGATACTGTAATATTGCTTTAGAACGAGTAATTATTAAACTGTGCATTTACAAGAAAAAAAACAAAAGTGTATATGCAACCACTACAACCTTTGATTAGCTGATAAAGGACCTAGCCTCTTTCCTAGATCAATATTCGCTTCTCTTCTGTCTAAGCCACATACCAGAAAGCTAAGCTCATGATAACTAAGACCTGCATAAAAAATATTTGCAGTACGTTTCTACACAGTACATTCTGTTTCACACCAACTCTGCCAAGACTAATTCCCTGATGAGCTGTACACTTCAGAGACGTATGTTTAGTAACTCAGTGCACTCTTCTTAAGCTGACTGTCTGATAAGACAAACAGATTTCCAAAGTCCCTTCACGTTTGTCTTTAGGGGAGTGCAATGTTAAAAAGCTCTTGGTCTGTGGCCAAAATTTTCTAAAGATTTTTGCATTTTTTTCCTGCAACATGTCAATGTCAGCTACTTAGAATTTTGAAGTCACAGGCACACAAGCAAATAAAAACCAATGCCATCTAAGATCTCATAATAAATGTTTCCTAGACCAGCTTTACCAGCCATACGATCTTTCTCGCTCTCTCTCAAAATACAGATAGGGCATGCACATGTAATCGAAGAGAGTGCTGCAAAGCAGAGTAAAGAAGTGCAAAAAATGGCAGACTTTCCACTGCATTCTCTCTAACTGCCACTTTAAGAAATGTATCTTTGGCTGGACACTTTTCAACCAAAACTGACCCACGAGTGAATGAACGAATAAGTGTTAACCTTGTCTCTTAAGACAACTCGCCCCAAAGCAAGTCATAATAAGCTCACGGGCAGAAGTCACCCAAGAGTACGGCAGCGCCTTTTGCCTACATATAACCTGACAGTACAGTCACATCTTCATGACATCATTATGTGCAGTTTGTCTGCAGCTGCTGTATGACATTGACAATACCCAAAACAAGATGTGGGCCAAAAAAACATCCTACTGGTGACCTCAAATTGCACAAGCCAAGAAACTTAAAGTCAAATAAGAAATGCTGTATAACATGGTTGTTATTGCCCTGCAACTAATGAGGCTAGATCATGCAATGGATCGAACTAGTAATTCAGTCAGTGGACCAAATGCACTCCACGCACGGTTCACCTAAGCATCGTAATGCATGATGCAATTGAAAGCGGCTGAGCTCTGAATGAACAAATCTCCTACGGAGTGAACTGATACAGTCCAGCGTGTGACTTTACCTTAAAAAGCAGTGTCCAGCTGCCTGAAACAGCTAAAAGTTAGAATCTACGAAGACAAACTCGACTACTGAATGCAGCTGTTGCTTGCATAACAGATAAAAAAGGCCACCTGCCCACACAACGGTAAGTCACAGCCTCGTAGTTTCAAAGACTACTTGTGCTCCTGCTATCTGAGCTAGGTTGTTCCTTATCGGTCCGTCAAGACCTATGTCCACGATCCGGGTGATCACATGCAACGATAAAAACATGATAAGCGACACAACAGTGTGTCGCGAGTAGAGCATGAAGTACGCATTATCCAGGTACAGTTGACCTTTCGTGTAGCACAGAGTATAGCATGGAGTTTCCAGGCAAAATTAATACCAGCAAATCTGGGACTTCAGTTGTTCAACCACCACAGGAATGATTTGTAGTATGTGGATTTTTCCAAGACTTGGCATGACTTCATTCAGAAAGCAGACTGCAGCTCTTTCTATTGTGCTTTGTGGCTCAGCTATGTTGCACACTAGTAGCACATTTATTCAGAGCAGTGGAATGCGTTGTGATGACTGTTTCATTCTATGTAATTACAACTGCATGAGTAGACCTGGACACATTTGAGAATGCATGTCACTAAACATGGATGGCTTTTAGGCAGTGGCTCAATATTAGTGGCTATTCTAGATATCTCAAAGAGTTTTTATTTGTAATGTTCTGACAACAGCATTAAAGTAGAAATTAGATGGCTCTTGAGACTAATCACTGTCATACAGCAAGTATGAGATAACAGTGTTAGGTTATAGCGAGTAAGAAGGCTGTTTGAAGTCGGAGGGACGAACTTTAGACAAGTCAATGAAATAGCCATCAATCCAATGCTGAATTAAGCACTGTACTGGTGCCACTTGCAGACACTAGTGCCAGATTTTTCTCAAATAAATTTACTAGGAAGTTCTATGCAGAGTACACAGTACCTCTACAATTACAATAAATGGCATAAAAAAAGCAAGCAGTACAAAAAAACCTCTACACATAACAAATCAGAAAATGTTTGTTCAGTATCTACACAAAGGCATGCACATGGTTGCAGCATGAGTAACAATTTCTATAATTTAATAAGCAGTACACTGAAATTTGAAGTAAAGCCCACTTATAGCTATGAACACCTAGCAATAAAGCCACTCGGTTTGCATGTCGCTGTAATTTAGCTTATGTGGTCTTTGCACAGAAGGAGAACCTTTTGGTGGACACTCCATTTGCACCATAGATGTCGACAAGCTTGCAATGACTGTTCTTTGGCTCCTGCACCTCTTGCTATTAAAAGTACATAAAAATTAATTAAATTATGGGATTTTACGTGCCAAAACCATCATCTGATTATGAGGCACGCCGTAGTGGAGGACTCTGGATTAATTTGGACCACCAGGGGTTCTTTAACGTGCACTTAAATCTAAGTACATGGGTGTTTTTTGCATTTCACCTCCATCGAAATGCAGCCACCGTTGCTGGGATATTATAAGTACATAGTTTATGTGTAACTCTATAATGAAGATACTGCACAAAATTTATTGTATCATAGAATCGATTATGAATTAATGTGAGCACATGTTACCAGCAGTGGCACTGATGGTTCTGGAATTGAAAGTTATCCGCAAAATGAGGGCATTGTGTCCAGGAAGTCCAAAGTAATAAATCATTTCGGACAAGTAGCGTTAGTAGCACTGATAGCCTACAATGTACTGACATTGAAAGTTGTCAGTCAAATGAGGACAATGTGTCCAGGAAACCTCTGGAGTAATAGGTAATCAGAAATGAGTACTGCTCAAAGAAAAAAAGAGGTATAAGAAGATTGACCCTAAAGGCTCAAGCAAGAGGAACACCAGACAGCCAGCGCAGGAAATGTTCCATTCACCCAATCAAAGTGAGCTAAAGATATACATTACCCTCAGCAAAGGGAACTGCACCTTATTCTGCTGGCAGTACAACGAGCTGTGCAATGCTGACGAACCTTTTTGTTTTGTTTTTTAACCTTTCGCATTTTCCACACATCTGGCGGAAACGAGCACAGTACAGACGCAGGTGTGTCACATCCCCTGGAAACGGCGTTTCTCGCAGGAGCAAGCGGATGGTCTGTCCTAGCTTATTTTCCTGCCAGTTTCCAGAGAGTTCTAGAGGTTTGCTTAACAAATCAATATCTACTTAAGCGTATTTACTCACTACTGCCCACAAACATTTTCACTCACACTAGAACTTTTGTTACAGTTCTGAACACTCTTCAAACAAACAAAGACTTTAATAAAAGCAAGTGCCATTAAGACAAATACAATAAAGCAAATGGGGCCATTATTTATATGCTACATCCAATTACACTCGAATTAAAAGCAATAGGCCAGGTACTAGTGAATACCATAGATCATTTTAATACCCAACGATGCACTGTCTTCCCAGTAAGAGCACTCAACGACCCCACAAACTGAACTAAGCCACCTGTAGGACGAGCAAGAAGTACTACCCACAATGGAATTCTGCAGGGTATGTAATTAAATAAACTAAAGCAGTTTGCCTAAGCGAATGGGGACTTGCACGAAACATACCTGTCATGGGCACTACATAACTGTGAATGGCCGACTGTCCAAACTCGAACAATTGTGCAGCTGATGACGCAGGCACATATGTAACTTCAGTTAGCACGGTGCTACCAGAGGTGTTTGTGAGGCACTGCAGGAAAGCCATTTCGAACCACGAGCGTCAACTTCACTTCTGCCCGTCGGGACGACCAGCACAAAACTACAGCAACGTTTTGGAGCACGAAGACCTATAGAGTGGAGTTGCCAACCAGGCGTACTTTCCAGATGATGGTCAAACACCGTCTGGATTCCCCCGAAAGACCGCAGTGACTCAAGGCGCGTGGCAACCACCAGACCATGCGGCACCACAACACTGATTAACGATGTGCCACACAGCGCTGCGGCTGCGTCAAAGAGTCTGTGACGTGGCTGGCAGAGAAACATTAGGCATTTTTGCTCCCCTCTCAACTGTCACTTGGATCCAACCTTACCCTCTGCAGCCCGAAATAAGCAGCCAAGCCACCAAGGCTCTCTCAGTTCTCGAGAAACCAAATAAAAAAAAGAAAAAGAATGTGTGTGTACGTGAGACAACGAATGTGCATGCATTCTCTGTTTTCCTCCAGTCAAAATGCACGAGAAAGAATGAAACAGGGGAGACACCTATTTTTCTCTGGCTTTCATACGCAGCAGTTGTTAATGAAGAGCTTAACGAAAATATATATATATATATATATATATATATATATATTTTTTTTTTTTTTTTTTAAATGAGGCAACAAGCAACTTCACGAGCTTGTAAAAACCCCCGAGTACACAAACATAAAGAAAGAAATGACAGGGTACAACGTCCTTACAAGAAGTCTTTGCAAATCGTAGTAAGACTCCTACTACCCTCAATCCGGCCGCATGCCATGACGTAGGTGAGATAAAGTAAGCAGGAAACAAAGGGAACTATCAGACACGGCACGACCTTTGCGGTATAAAAAAAAGGCAAGCACACACAAAACAAGCAAAAAGAGCGCGCCGGCTCGTGTTTGCAGACCTCACTGATTGCCTTGAGATACAACTGCCCGCGCTACCTTGCGACATCCAGGGGCAAATTACCTTTTGTTCTTCCTTTCCAGTGTGACGTCAGGGTCGCACGTGCCCAAAAATACAAAAGTAAAGGGAAAAAAACTCTCCGGAGACATGCGTGCATAAGCCGCCGTCACGGGTAGGCGTCATAGAAACGTAGTACACGTTTCTTTCCTCCTCTCCCCGATACTTCTAAACTCAAGCACTTTCAGATATAGAAAGCCGAAACTAGCCCGCTTCTTGATAAACTTCATATAAACTAACGATGTTGATGCGCGCATTTCCGCTGCGCGGTGAGTACGAGAAACTGCAGCACGTTAATCTGCCAGGCTCGAGTGGCACACAGACTAGCCAGATTATTTGGATGACCGCGTTCAAACCGTTGACACTACATGAGAGAAGAAAAGAGAGAGGGAGAGAGAGAGAAAGAAAAGAAGCGACAGGAATTTAAGGGGGAAAATAATAAAAAGCTTGCTGTGTTGTACGAATGTGTAATACGTCTACAAGGAAGGGAAAAAAAAAATGCCTGTCAGGAGCAGGAGTTATGAAGTTTTGTACTTTTTATTCGTTTAAATGACCTCGCACTGCGGTTCGACTTGTACGTCACCTGTGAACGACACCGCTGATCGACAACTTTTGAGCGCTTGAGCAATCAGTATATTTGTTCCCTAGAAGACGACCAAATGCGGCCGAGTTGTTTCTGATAGCCCGAACCGAAGACTACACCGGATCGTACTGGTCCACGGAGCTTCTAACAACGAGCATTTTTCGACGCCACGCGAAACCACTGATTAAAGCACAGATAGTAACTGGTACTAGAATGTTTCAAGTTTCGAGCAGACAGAACTTACACCTGTACAAAGTTATTTTCGCTTTCGCGCGGCGTACGGTGTGTACGCATACACGCACACAATCCGTAGTGGTGTTTGTACGTCACGCTTACCGCTGGCGAAAAAAAGGAGCAGATATCAAAAGAAAAACGGGCCAAAAGATTGCAAGTGTTGGGCAACGTGCAATTTCCATCGACGGCACTAAACAACGTCCTCGTAAAACTGCTGCGCATCTGGTCTGGTAGTGATCTTCAGCGAAAGCAGAAATCGAGGACAAACAGCAAAAAACGGACGGCCTTCCCTAGAGGTAAAAAACGGTGGAATTGCAACATATTGACCTTGAAATATATTCCACGCACCCTCGATTCGCGATCATAAGGGGGCTCGGTGGGATTTCGACAATGATGGAATCGATTTACGTGCAGTGTTCCTACGGAACGAATAGACGAGCGAAATAATATTCGAAGCCGAGTCGACGACGTCGCTTCGCGACGCACCGTCAAATACCGAAGTCCCCCACTAGAGCACCTTTCCCCCCTCACCCTCCGACCACCACCGAGGCAAAAATATGCGGGTTAGGCCTATGAAACACCAAATAAATGTGCGATATCGGCCCGCTGGGGCTCCATGAGACTCACCTTACGTCCTGGCAGAGTTTATTAGTCCTGTAGAAAGCCCAGCGTTTAACTTTCATTAATGAAGACCCTTTCCGCACCGCCACGGCTCCGTCAGCTGTACGGCTGCAACATCACAGATATGATGAAGTAAAAGCAAAATTTGTGGAGCCGACGTGAGCGCCACCATGTGCGTTTACCTCCTTTACGGCTACCTTAATGCAAAAGCGTTTCCTTATTTTAGAACACAAAATTCTTATAAAAATACTGAATATAAGTAAACATTTATGTGTAAAATATGTAAAATATCTGTTCATCTTTTAAAGTTTTAATTTTTCATGCGTCGATTATTTAGACAGTAGATGGCGATAGCTGTTACACTAATTCGAGGTGGACAGGCAGGATAGTGAATGAGTAGAATGACGTAACATATTTAATAATTTATAAACTCCGTGGTGTAATAAGAATCCCTTTAAAGTATGAGCAAGCTTTACGCTTTTATGACGCGCTTTATTATGGCGCATCAAAATGAGCGGTACTAAATGCATGAATGATTCCGCATTACCGACATAGTTTGCTTACAGTGCCTAGAATAGTAAGTATATTCTAGGCATTGTAGTTTGCTTGCTGTAATAAATCAAGTAAGAAAGTTATATGTGTAAGCATCAGCAAGCATCGCACTGTCAAATTTCATTATGCTGCGACAAAGTTCAGAGTGTGCATCAGTTTTTGCGTGGCCTCCAAGATTCTAGTGTTTCGCTATTGCAAAAGCGAAATCTCGAAGGATATGCTTTCGCACTACTGCGGGCGCCAAATACCGATGACGTGTGATCGCCATATCTTTTTCGATTTATAGATATTTACTATCAATGTGCTATAACGACTACGCATTAACAAACAAACACTCTTTTCTTTTTTCGTTTTTTTGCTTGTCTCTTGTAAGTTGTGGCGTCATACCGGTCGCCACCGCAGAAACGTGGGTCACGTGCCAGAGCGGTCTGCACCTCTGAGCGAATAATATGTTCGGATCCTGATAAAATTTCGTTATCTCTCGTGCGGGCGCGCAGCTTATGATATCATTCAGGGTCTTTTACATGCACAGATACATATCCCTTCCCCAGCACACACATATACATACAAGCAGCTCATGCGTTCGCGGGATCCCCGCCTCAAGCAAAATGATGAAAGCAATATAAAAGGCTGTCCCACTTCCGTCGCCTCTCTCCGGTGCAACAGCGGCAACTGTTAGACACGCGATAGCCATCACTGTAAGCGCTAGCAGACGATAACTAGCGTCGCAGTCGGTTTTGGGATCACGGCCGCGAAGACCTCGCCGCCGCGTTCATAGCAGCGTGGTAGTCGCGGCGTCGGCATTGATTGCGTGAATCAGGTTAATTGTCTAATCACAGGAACTAGGGAACGAATGGTTTTATTTTCACAGGTGCGATTGCCACATGTGAGTTTGAGAAGATACTAGACGCCGTTGCCGGTCAGATTGTTGTCATGGCCTCGTCTCAAATAAAATCTCTACCAGCGATCAAGCGTGGACGTTAGCGATTTCGACAGCAGGGGTAGGAAACGAGGGTCAATCACGCACGCACTACTGAGACGATATTGCCTGCATGCACCCATATGCATGTAGAAATAGTAGCTAGAGAGTTTTAGCGAGTCCGGTATTCCGTTAAACGCATGAGGATCGGGTGGAAGTGCGAACGTGAACCTCCTGCAGGGTACAGCCACCTTAGCATAGAATAAAGAACCAACTTTGGTGCTATGACGCGCTTGTTTTTGTATTTCGCGCGCTTTCTTTAAAGGCAATTACAAGAAGCTCCATAGTGGTACTTAGTAGCAAACACTTCAGTCGGCCATTTTTAAATGTGATCTACAACTTTCGTATTGGCACTTTCTTGGTGAAGCCAATATTTAAAAAGTTAGGTAATTAGTTTATGCTAGTTAATTAACTTTGCAAAACGAAAAAATACCGCAGACGAGGACACGCGATCCTCAACGCCACTGAGTTGGTTTGAGCCTCCTAGCACACTTCAGACACACGCCTAAATATATAAGTGCCGAAATGAAGATAAAACTCTACCCCGCATCCTTTTTTAGGGGCACCGAATTTGCGGTTGCAGACCGCGGTAATTCCTACCATGTATTTCAATTTCTCGCCACATGTATATACGTACGTATATTCGACCTCATAGTCGTGGGTAGCCTTACACTTTTCTTTCTTGTGATTTTTTTCTTCTTCTTCTTTCTGGGGTTTTACGTGCCAAAACCAGTTCTGATCGATTATGAGGCACGCCGTAGTGGAGGGCTCCGGATTAATTTTGACCACCTGGGGTTCTTTCACGTATGCTCCGTTAAAAGTAGAGGCTTGATTTATAGGGGCGTATATCTTGTTGCATTTGCACGAACGAAAAAGAAAAAGAAAATGCGCGCACACGAAAATGAGGACGGAGGCAGCGCTGTGGCGTCATCACTGCCACAGACCCCGTTCTGAATTGCTTGCGCTGTTTCTCGTTCGTACATTATCGCTGTTGTGTTGCCTCACAGCACGCACTATAGTGGACACACTGGTTCGGCCAATGTATCCAAGTATATAGCTTGAAGCTGTATTCAAAACGCAGATGGTCATCAGAGCATGTTTGAATACTGCATGATAGCGTCGTCCTTACAGCGTCATGCTTTCCGGGTGTTTCAGAAATTGTGTTGAGTTGTGTGTGCACGTGGTTTTCTTTTTAAGCGAAGCTTTATATAGGCTCACAAGTTTCGGCAGTGGTGGTGGTGGTGTCACGCTGCAAAGTGGGCCGATCCTGGCGATAGTGCAGAAAGGTTGCACGCTCACTGGCACATATACCAGGGACAAAAAGAAAGAGAGAGAGAGAGAAGGAGAGAAAGAAAGATATAGAGGGAGAAAGAGAGAGACAGAAAGAGAGAAAGAAAATCACCAGCCCTTTCCCTTTCGAGAAAATGGGGGTAGTAAGCAAAGGTTGTCCTGTGTGTACTTGACCTACTCCTTTCCCTTCCCTTTCCTACTACTTTTCGTTCCCTTTCGCGGTACTTTTTGTTCCCTTTCCTTCGACTTTTGTTTCCTTTTCGTGCAACTTTTCCTTCCGTTGCGTTTCCTTCCCTCGTTGCATACATTTAATAAACGCTTGTGTTTTATTACCATGACATGTCGTGAACTTTACGTTACCCTGACGAAGGTCAGATACACACACAATTTACCCCCCTTTTCTCGACAGGAGAAGGGCTGGTGAATTTTTTTTTTTACAGCGAAGCTGTATACCTCTACCAGCCAAGGAAGTTTTCGTGTCGTCGTAAGCAAAAAACTCCATGTGTCATGGACATGGAAGAAAAGCGGATTGGCGCGTGCTCTTCCGGGCTTCCCTCGCCTCTCCTTTGAAATCAGGCATACAGCATACAGCTCAGCACTACCCTAGTTGGCGTACACATATAAATAAATGCAGCCAGTTCTGCGAAGTGAATTCTGAGCGGGCTGTGTTCGTTCTGTTTCTGCGATATGCGAAAAAGAAACATACGCGACAATGTCGCGTATGTTTCTTTTTTTCGCTGTGGTAGTCTTCGTTTTAGACCGAAGGAACGACCCCATCTCCGCTGTTTCGACAGATCGCGTCCCATCCCCCGCAACGCGCTAGGAACGCCGTCGCCCGAGGACGCCGACGCGTCCCATTCCCCGCAAGTAGCGCCGTTCGGGTAGTTCGGGCCAGCCAAGCGGCCGCGAACGCACAGAATGCACATTGCACAGTGCCTCCTCCCCCGAGGCCGCTCCCTCTCATGAGTCGCCTCCTCCCCCTTAGCGCCTCTCCTTCTCTGCAGGTCACGTGACCTGTCCTCCTCCCGGTGCGGCTTTCGGCCTCTCCTGGTCACGTGACTTCTCCGGCTCTGCTCCTGTAGCCACCGTAGCTTCACGTATTCAGATATATTTTCTTCTTATGTAATATGCCTCCAACTTTTCTCGTGCCAGCACCTCGTTGCTTCAGGCAAGAATGCTGATAACTTGCCTTACAGGATTTGCAGTGCTGGTAAATGTGTCGAAAAGTTATTCTTAACGGAAAGTTCATGCTCTCTCTCATCGGCCCGTTTGGTTAATGTAAACCCTGCCGCAGCTGAGCGGAATTTCATAAACAACACCCACCGCACAAGTGACGTCGGGCCTTGCATGCTTCTTGCTACATATAGATGGCTTGGGCTGGCTTGCCACGCATGTGTGGCTTGGCTATATATAGCGATGTTTTCTAGGAATAAAGTTAGTCGCGAGTGACGCCCTTTCCTTTCGCCTGTCTTTTCTTTGATGTGTTGCGTCGTTTTCGTCGTATGAAGTAATTATCACCTGTCTTGCATGCCTTCCTTTTACTGCGATAGAAATTATATATGGACACTCCAAGCGTATTTCTGCTGTCGTCGTCGTCGCCGTGAGGTTCGGTATAGAGTCCAAGGGTGATAAAATCGTCGCCGCGCGCCGTATGCTGTATGTGCGAGTGAAAACGCGCGAGGGACGCGCGAATTCCCGGAGGCGACTTTCCAATTGCTAGTAGATACAGCGGAAGCGTGGCACTGCGGGTCACGTGACCTCCGCTTAACACGTGTTGTCATGGCAATCGTGGAGCTCCTAGGCGCTTGGGGACACAATCGCTTAGGGATTTTTGAGGCACTGGTCTGGCGCGCTCACTTTATCTCTGGGACCGCGCGCAGCGACCTTGCCGAGCGCAGCTCCTACGTGCGCAGGGAGCGAATCGTTTAGGGCGCGTTGAATGTCGGGCGGTGTCTGGGCCATGCCGGCTGCGCTTTATTATTGTAGTGTTTTTCTAGTGGCGGAAATCCTTGCAGTAGTGGTGGTGTGGCATGACGGCTTTTGATCTCGATGGAACTGGCGACTCAATCTCCCACGCGAAAGGAAGAAAGCGGGAAGGCAGCGCGGGAGGGAGGGGGTGCGGCTTCTACTGTGCGAGCAACTGCGTACTTGTACGTTGCGCCGCTGTGGGCTGTCGCGCGCACCGTATCTTGAAAGCGATCTCCACACAGGTCATACCCCCTTTTCGCCGCTCAGTTTCCATTGAAGCGATAGACCGCACGAACCTTCGCTCGCTGCCACGAACCTACGCTCGCTGTCAAAACGCTTGCACACGCCAGCGTTTTGACAGTGGTTGTCTGCGGTCATCTAGTATAAACTATTCACGTTTGCTTGTGCGCGCTGACACCATGCTTGTTAATTCAGTGAGTAAACGAATGTGTCCAAGTTTATGCAGCCGATAAAACTACTATCCATACTCCTTATAGTTCTCTACTAATTTGCTATCGCAATTGATGCTTCGCCTTTCGCGTGAAACTGCGACATTTTTTTCTAACACAAAGCTCAGCTGGTATTTTAATGTCACGAAAGGCAAATTATCGTTCGCTCAGCGCTAAAGAACAAAAATGAAAGAAAGAAAAGAAGGAAATGCACGTAAAACAACATAAGCCTCAAAAACTTCTCTCTCTCTCTTTTTCTTTTTTTAAAGGAGAGTACACTCTAAAATTTACACCCATTGGGCCTAAAACCCCTCAATGTAAAAAGTAGCGCCAACCACTTCCCTCCTCCTCCATTCCACTGTCGCGCTCGGTGGGGCCAGCGCGATCGAAGCGCGATCTCGACAGTGACGTCGCCTACGTCGGACCTGCCGTAGCAGACGACAGCTAACGCGCTACCAGAGGAAATCCGCGGAAAACTTCGATCGCGCCCTGCGGAGCCGTTTTTGAGGCGCGATTTTGCTTCGTAAGTCAGTAACTGACCTTAATAATGCCGTTTTGGAAGCAGCAACGCGATGATGCGAGACGGCGCATTACCAAGTGTGCAGCAAGCGTTTGCGCTTGCCGGATAGAAAAAAAAAAAAAAAAAAAGCATTTTGCCCTCGCCTTGTCGGTTGCGGCAACTGAAGGCGCAGCAGCACGCCATCACAACGAAGTTCTTGTCCCTAACACGTTTGATCCGTTTGTGCGTACAGCGCTTTCGTCGCACAGGTCCGAGAATGACGGTCAGAGCGCGCTGAAAAGACAATATATATATATATATATATATATATATATATATATATATATATATATATATATATATATATATATATTGTACTGAAGGCGATTGACCGCGCTTCGATGTCTGGGGAAAGAAGACGACGATGAGTGTGGTTGTTGTTGACGCTCTAGCTCGCGCTCGCCGGTAACCAGACCTGCCTTTCGGATAGCCTTCTGTAACGCCACATCGAGGCCTGCTTGAAGACCAACACCCCCATTTTAAGTGGTGGAGGTAGCGGGGTACTGTCCATCCTGGAACTTCGCAGCCGTACGCTACCATCAGCTTTCACCATGACTGATCCTGGCCCATCGCAAGCTGCTCCCGTGCCAACGACAATCCACTGTGCTGGCGTGCCCCGACAACGGGACCCACCTGTATTTAGCGGCACCGACGACCAGGACGTCGAGGATTGGATCGCCGAGTACGAACGAGTGAGCTCTAGTAACAAATGGGATGACCGCGCCAAGCTCACGAACGTTCACTTTTACATCACTAATGTAGCCGGCCTCTGGTTCAAAAACCATGAAACCGAAATCACGAGCTGGTCGACCTTTACGGCAGCCGTCGCGGAGGTCTTCGGTCGTCCCGCCGTGCGCCGGCTTCGCGCGGAACAGCGCTTGCGCAGTCGAGTCCAACGCAGGGAGGAGACGTTTACAAGCTACTATCGAAGATGTTCTCTCCCTGTGCAAGCGCGTCGACCCATCTCTCACTGAAGGAGAAAAAATAAAGCAAATCATGAAAGGAGTCGACGACGACGCATTTCAGATGCTTGTCGCTAGGAACCCCCAGACGGTAGCCGACGTGATACAACTCTGCCAGACTTACGACGAGCTGCGAAAGCAGCGTGCGTCGACGCGCCGTGCTGCTCAAGATACAGCAGACATTTCCACCCTTGCCAGCGACGCCACTGCCGATCACACCGTTTTGCTGCCACACATAAAGCAGTTCATCCGCGAGGAAGTTGCACGTCAACTTTCCCTTGTCGCCCACACACCTGAGCCAGCGCCGTCATCTTTAGATCCACCTCTTCGTCATTTCATTGAGACGCAAGTCGCCCAGGCACTACCAACTGCCCCGCCGGCGTTGCCTGTCCCTACGCCATTAACTTACGCTGCCGCTCTTGCCAGACCACAGGCCCCATCTCTTTCTGGCGCCTACCGTGCCACCGGGTCCTTCTACACGTCGCCGCCACCCTCACGCCCGGTGCCCCATCCTTCTGCGCCCACCGGACCATCTGTTGTGAATCCGTGGCGTACCATTGATAACCGGCCCATATGCTTCGCATGTGGTCTTGCGGGCCATATAGCCCGCCACTGTCACCGTCGCAGCTTCCGCTCTCAACATGGTGTGGCTTCGCCAACCTATCAAGGTGCTCAGCACTCACCACGAGTTCCTTCTCCCGTCGCCGACCCGTTTTCTACACGCCGCCCGTATGACTCACGCCGGTCATCTTCTCCCCGTCGCCGATCCATCTCCCCGATGCTTCGCCGACCTAGCCCCGCACGAGAGGAAAACTAACAGCCGCAGTTCCCGAGGCAAGAACTGCGCCGTCATCGAACTCTCCAAGACCTCATTTTTACCCGCCTAACGAAATTGATTTATTGGTAGAAGGTATCGCCGTACGTGCACTTGTCGACACAGGAGCTGTTGTTTCTGTAATTAGCGAAAAATTGTGCCGCGATCTGAGAAAAGTGACCACCCCGCTTACCGATGTTTCCCTGCGTACGGCGACCTCGCATCACGTCAAGCCTACCGCTCAGTGCACAGCCCGTGTAATTATTCAAAATGTTATGTATGCCGTTAAGTTTGTCGTCCTGCCCCGATCATCCTACGACGTAATCCTAGGATGGGATTTTCTGTCTACTCATCAAGCCCTCGTGGACTGCGCGCGTGCCGAACTCACATTGTCGACGCCGTGCCCTGACCTCGATGACCACGCTCCCCCTAAAGTGTTTGCCGCGGCTGACGTCCACATCGCCCCTTTGTCCGTCGTTCTGGTACCGGTGTTTTCGCCTGCCGCCGCCAACTCACCTGTTTTGTTTTCGCCATCTGCAGCTCCTGCTCGGCGCCGAAACTTCCTCCTCCCGTGGGCTGTCATCAACTTCTGCAATGGTTCTGCGGCTATCTACGTGTGCAATGTATCTGAATGTCCGTCACTTCTACTACGCGGCGAGTGTCTGGGAAGCTTCGAGACTTTTGACTGCCTTTTCGAGGATGCAATGCTTGGCGATAAGGCATCACTACCGATTTGTGCCATCGCTCCTGCCGCTGACACCGACGATCCTGACGACATATTCTTAAATGCCGTCGATTCCGCCCTCACACCTGCGCAGCACAACTTGATTGTGCAACTCCTGCAGCGTTTTCGAGCCTCCTTCGACCACAACCAGTCTTCCTTAGGTCGAACATCAGCAGTTGTTCATCGGATCGATACCGGTCAACAAGCACCATTGCGCCAGCGCCCATATCGTGTGTCGACTGCAGAACGCCGTGTCATCGATGAGCAGGTAGACGATATGCTGAAACGTGGAATAATCCAGCCCTCCAGCAGTCCCTGGGCCTCTCCAGTTGTGCTGGTAAAGAAAAAGGACGGATCCATCCGGTTCTGCGTGGATTACCGCCGTCTTAATCGAATAACCCGCAAGGATGTGTACCCTCTACCACGCATCGACGATGCCCTGGACTGCCTACAGGGAGCAGAATTCTTCTCGTCCTTAGATCTGCGCTCGGGATACTGGCAGGTGCCGATGGCAGAGGCCGATCGCGAAAAAACGGCTTTTGTGACGCCCGATGGCCTGTATGAGTTCACAGTCATGCCCTTCGGCCTCTGCAACGCGCCTGCTACTTTCGAGCGCATGATGGACACGATCCTTCGAGGCCTCAAGTGGCATATTTGCCTTTGTTATTTAGACGACATTGTGGTCTTTTCCTCCGATTTTGCGTCCCATCTAACTCGCCTCGAACAAGTTCTCGCTTGCCTCTCAGCTGCAGGACTGCAACTGAACTTGAAGAAATGCCACTTCGCCGCTCGAAAGCTTACGATTCTAGGTCATGTTGTTTCGAAGGACGGTATTCTCCCCGACCCTGCCAAACTTACAGCCGTTTCCGCGTTTCCCAAACCAAGTACCATGAAAGATCTCCGCAGCTTTATCGGCCTATGTTCTTATTTCCGACGCTTTATCCGCAATTTCGCTATGATCATCAACCCTTTGACCAAGCTCCTCGCTGGCAGTCATAACCTTTCGGCTTGGTCTCCTGCTTGCGACGACGCTTTCAACGAATTGCGCCGTCTCCTTACGTCGCCTCCTATACTGCGACACTTCGACCCCTCTGCACCCACTGAGATCCACACGGACGCCAGCGGTGTCGGGTTAGGCGCTATTCTTGCTCAACGGAAAGATGGGTTTGAAGAGTACGTCGTTGCCTATGCAAGCCGAACTCTCAACAAAGCCGAAGGCAACTATTCGGTGACTGAAAAAGAATGTCTTGCCATAATTTGGGCCATAGAGAAATTTCGTCCTTACGTGTACGGGCGCCCATTTGACGTAGTGACCGACCACCACGCCCTGTGCTGGTTGTCGTCACTGAAAGATCCAAGTGGTCGCCTCGCTCGATGGGCATTGCGCCTCCAGGAATACGACATCCGCGTCGTGTATCGCTCTGGTCGGAAACATTCGGATGCAGACGCCCTCTCCCGTTCACCCTTGCCTCCCGACCCTGTCTGCTTCACAAATACTACCTACGATACCAGCGCTCTTGCCATCTCTGACATGCCATCTGAGCAGCGCAAGGACCCGTGGGTGGCTTCCATTCTAGACTTTCAGTCTGGCCGGACTTCTGCTCCCACTTCTCGGACATTGCGTCGGCAGGCTGAACACTTCACCACTCGGGAAAACGTGCTGTACCGCCGGAATTACACCCCCGGCGGCCGTAAGTGGCTCCTCGTCATTCCCCGCCACCTGCGCTCCGAAATCTGCTCCACTTTCCACGACGACCCACAATGTGGCCACGCAGGTTTCCTGAAGACGTATTCACGTATTAGGCTTCGGTACTACTGGCGTGGCATGTACCGTTATGTTCGCCAGTATGTTCGGTCATGTTCCACGTGCCAGCGACGCAAGACTCCTCCTCAACACGCCGCTGGCCCCTTATTACCTCTGCCATGCCCCGCCCGACCATTTGACCGCGTCGGCATTGACATCTACGGTCCCCTTCCCAGTACACCAGACGGTAACCGTTGGATAATCGTTGCCGTCGATCACCTCACACGGTATGCCGAAACTTCACCTCTTCCGTCGTCCACAGCAAAAGACGTTGCCACTTTCATTCTTCACAATCTCGTCCTTCGTCATGGAGCTCCTCGAGAGTTGCTGAGTGACCGTGGTCGTGTGTTCCTCTCCGACGTTATCGCAGCATTGCTTCGTGAATGCCGTGTCGTTCACCGCACCACCAGTGCCTATCACCCACAGACCAACGGGATGACAGAACGTTTTAACCGCACCCTGGGCGACATGCTTGCTATGTACGTCTCGTCAGATCACTCCAATTGGGACCGAGTGCTACCTTTTGTTACGTACGCTTATAACACCGCCATTCAAAGCACAACTGGATTCTCCCCTTTCTTTCTCCTTCACGGACGCGAACCTTCTTGTACCATGGACACTATTCTTTTATACCGACCCGACGCCTCCGAGTCCACGACTCTATCTCAAGCAGCTACATACGCTGAAGAATGCCGCCAACTTGCACGTTCATTCACATCACAAGACCAGTGGCGCCAGAAGGAACACCACGATGCCTCCGCTACTCCTACGTGCTATGCTCCTGGCTCGCTAGTCTGGCTGCGTGTCCCGTCCACTACACCTGGCCTTTCAACGAAGCTGGTCTCCAAGTACCAGGGACCATATATATCGTGTACTTCAACAAACATCTCCGGTGAACTATCTCATCGAGCCGTTAGAACCGTCTTCTGACCATCGTCGTCGTGGCCAAGAAATTGTCCACGTGTCCAGACTCAAGCAGTGCTACGATCCCCCTGTGTTTTCTTGCCCCTAGGTCGCCAGGATGGCTCCTTATTCCGCGGGGGGTAATTGTACTGAAGGCGATTGACCGCGCTTCGATGTCTGCAGGGAAAGAAGACGACGATGAGTGTGGTTGTTGTTGACGCTCTAGCTCGCGCTCGCCGGTAACCAGACCTGCCTTTCGGATAGCCTTCTGTAACGCCACATCGAGGCCTGCTTGAAGACCAACACCCCCATTTTAATATATATATATATATATATATATATATATATATATATATATATATATATATATACAAAAGCGCAACGCGTGCTTCCACGTAACACAGATTGGCCAATGGGGGAGCGGAGGAGGCTGGGGCGACAGGAGGCAGCGAGGAGGAAACGCCGGGGTGAGCGCGGTGGCGGCAAGATCTAAGAATGGCGCTACTTTTATAGATAGATGAGTTTTAATTGGGCCGTGTCTTGTCCCCAAACACCAGGCATCATCCGTCTTGCTTGCGTTTCCTTTCTTGAAAGCTCTGCGCTCGCTACTTTCCAGTTAAGTATGATTTGTCACGTTGATAACGCGCATGACCTGCAAGTGCCGGACACGCAGCGCTGAAGAAAGGAAAGGCACTCAAGATAGATGACGATATTGTTTGGAGACAAGATATAAGCCCGAAAGGGTGCCAACCTTTTCTTACACTCTTAGAAAAGTTCGCACCTCTTGCGGCTTATCTTGTCCCACAACGATAATCGCCATCGATCTTGAACACCTTTCCTTTCTTTAGGGCTGCGTGTCCTGCACTTGCAGGTCATGCGCGTTATCAACGTGACAAATCATACTTGACTGGAAAGTAGCGAGCGCAGAGCTTCAAAGAAAGGAAACGCAAGCAAGGCAGCTAGATGACTATTATATTGCTGTGGGACAAAGATACGCCTCAAAGGGTGTAAACTGCTTTTAGGGTGTACGTAGCGCATTCCGTTTACTGTGGAGTAATAAAACTTCCGAAGGGAGCAGAACTGACATATACTTCCTTTTAGGCGTTCTTTTTTTTTTTTTTCGAACACGCTTTATTTATTCCCAAACATTCTTTAAATTCTATAGCGCGCACTGATGACTGAACTTTTCTTTCTTTTTAGAATCTGCGTCGAATGATCTACAGACAGCCCACCTGTTCTGCTATACAGGGTGACCTTTTTTTTAAAATACGTTTTACGGAATTACAAAAAAAAAAAAAGAAAATCGCCTGTGGCAGATAGCAAAATGCTTGTCCTTGAGCTGGATTATCACGAGAAATCGAAATACATATTCAACGAATTAACGAAAATTTACTAATTAACTTCTTGATTCACAACCTTACGGCACATATCTCCAGGAAGACGCACCAGTTTCGAGATATTATTTACCAAAAATGTGGGACGAAATACACGGGCGTTCCAGTTACTTTTGTGCTTCAATGCATAAAGGAGCGTTTTTCTAAAAAGCCGGCAGATCCCACGCCCTGTGGGAATCGATGTTATGCGAAGCAGTGTGCGGGGAGCCTCCGAAGTTAACGAAACGACCATGACAGCACCAAGACGTAGGCGGCTCTTTCATGACCTACAAGACACGCATGTTATGACATTCATGTTATGAGTCCTCAGGAGCCGCTTTAGCTACGCCTAAGCTAAAGCCTTAGTCATGCTTATCACTAAGACTGCGACTATCAAACTTAGCCTTTTCCTTTAGTTAGTACGACATCCAAACCCATTCCATTGGTTCTTGAGTGGTAATCTTTTTTCGCTGAGTCATTCTCGCTTTTGCTGAGTGATGGTCATGACTATGACTTCTACCACAATCCTTAAGTGTTTCCTTCACTTAGTACCCACCTCCGAAACCATTTTAGTGGTTTTTGAGTGTTAATCTTTTTTTGCTGAGTCAGTCATTTTTTCTCAGTCATGGTCATGACTATGACTTCTACCCTCATCCTTTAGTGTTTTCTTCACTTAGTACCCACGTCAGAGCCCATTGCCGTGGTTTTTGAGTGTTAATCATTTTTCCCTAAGTCATTGTCATTTTTGCTCAGTCATGGTCATGCCTATGACTTTTACCATCATCCTTTAGCGTTTCCTTCACTTAGTAGCCACGTCAGAACCCATTTCAATGGCTTTTGCGTGTTAATCTTTTTTTGCTGAGTCATTGTCATTTATGCTGAGTCATTCTCATGACAATGATTTCTACCATCATCCTTTAGCGTTTCCTTCATAGTGCCCATGTCCGAACCCATTCTAGTGGTGTTTGAGTGTTTATCTTCTTTTCGCTGAGTTATTGTCATTTATGCTGAGACATGCTCACGACTATATATTCTACGAGCATCTGTTAGCGTTTCCTTCACTTAGTACTCACGTCCGAACCCATTTCAGTGGTTTTTGAGTGTAATAATCTTTTTCGCTGGGTCATTGTTATGACCTACATGACACGCATGTCATGACCTATCACTTATGTTCGTCATACACTCCTGTCATACTTTGCCAATTTTGGTACCTTGCTACCAAGTTAGCGAAACGACCATGAGAGCACCAAGACCTAGGCGGCTGTTTCATTACCTACATGACACTCATGTCACGATATTCAAGTCATGACATATCATTTATGTTCGTCATATACTCTTGTCATAGTATGCCAATTTTGGTGCATACCAAATTAACGAAACGGCCATGAGAGCATAAAAACGTGGGCGGCTAGATAGATAGATAGATAGATAGATAGATAGATAGATAGATAGATAGATAGATAGATAGATAGATAGATAGATAGATAGATAGATAGATAGATAGATAGATAGATAGATAGATAGATAGATAGATAGATAGATACTGTCAAAGTAGCAAATGTTCGCCAAGAAATGCTTCGCATTTAAAAGTATAGGAGGAACCGTAGTACATTTTTACGGCGAGTTTGATGGCGCATATTTCCAAACTGATGTCATTCTAGAAATTCATTCCTATATTAGATACGCCTTGGTCGCTCCGCTGGGGGTACGACAGCGTTGCGCCGAACTTGAGTATGGCATCGTCAGTACAGCGACTCGTATCGACGACTTGAGGCTCGCAAAGAAGCTCTTATAGAGGGCCGCAGCTTCGTCGAAAAGTGCGCCGACTCGGACTTTGCATTCCTCACTTGAGCAGCTCGAGGATGGCGTACAGTACTACCTGGGCGCAGAGGAAGAGGAACGTCTTCGCAATAATCGAGCAAGCCCACTTTTTCTTTCTGACCCTCAGCATAACCGAGCTCCACAATGAGCGCATGCTCGAAGTGATCGAGAGAGTCGAAGAGCTGGTCGAGGCGCGCCACAGCAGGGTTGACGCCCTAGCCAGATACCTGCAAAATACTCCGCATAACTTCGCGATTCCCACAGTACGCGGGACCTGCGTAATATTTAAGTCTGAGATTTAAGCGATGCCGTGATGCTTTATTCACTATTCGTTCTTTCTGCGTGGTGGACACCGATGGTCCAAAACGCGATAGCATTCACAGATCCCTTACTGCTCCAGATCCAACGCGCCGAACGATATGTGCACGAAAGCGAGCTTTCTGGTAGAAACGCAGCCTCTTGCGTGGGCCGATCCCGGAGATTGTGCACAACCGCGCTAAATGTTACGTCATTTTCAGGTTTCCGTCATTGTTTCGCAATTTTAGTATTTCAGTTTGAGAAGACTTAACATAAAAGGCGTGCGCTGTGGGTGTTTTGTTTCATGCCATTTGTTTGTGGGTGGTCATTCTCAAAATTCCGAGGAATAGCTTTGTCAAGAATGTAAGACAAGGTTTTAGCAACATAATTGATAGAATGGTGTGGCAATATAACCCGCATATGCCGCACGTCATATATAGCTAGGCGTGGTGCATACATATACAGGGGCTCTGGAAGTGTGGGAGTGAAATATGGGGGCTCATGTCGCATCGTGCAGTTCAGTGTATATATATATATATATATATATATATATATATATATATATATATATATACTGGGGAAATTACCTGTACTTACTCATTGAATTAAAGAAATTATAACTTAATGACAATGAAAATGGATGAAAAAACAACTGGCCGCAGGTGGGGAACGAACCCACGTCTTCGCATTACGCGTGCGATGCTCTCACCATTGAGCTATATATATAATCATATCATGTCCCCTTCACGAAAGCGGTCGGCATGGTGCAGCGAGTGAGAAACGGTACGAACGCCGAAGATACGGCTTCAGGCGAGAGAGGTGAACGATTTCGGTGCTGCGGCAACGGCGGTCAGCAGCCGAGCTAACAGGAGCGACGGGATAGTTTACGGCAGATGTTCTTTCAAGCACGGTGTACTGGCCGAGATACCTGCGAAGAAATATTTCACAGAGGCCCGGTACTCGAACAAGTGTCCACAGGAGCACTTCGTCGCCTTGGCGGAACGAAATGGCACGACTCGTCGCATCACAACGGACTTTCCTTTTGTCCTGAATGGTCGCGGTGTTGGCGCGCGCAATTTCACGGCAGCGGGCGACGCGGGCGACGCGGGCGGCGAGCTCCTCTGGTACAGATATGGATGGAACAGAAAGCGTAGAGAGAAAGGTGGTGTCCAAAACAAAAGACTGTGCACAGCCGTACACGAGGAAAAATGGGCTGTAGTTTGTTGTGCGTTGAACGGCAGTGTTTAAGCAAACGTGACGAAATGAAGTATAGTATCTCAGTTTTTGTGGTCGGGTTTAACATATATATTGTCATGGAGATCAAGTCGTACAGAGTTCGATGGAAACGCTTGGTAAGACCATTGGTTTGGGGATGATACACTGAGGTGGTCTTATGGATGGTGTTAGAGGCCTGCAGGATTTCAGCAAGAACATGCGAAAGAAATGTCTTACCGAAGAACACGAGGCGCGCCGTGGCGCAAGATAATGGCGTGCAGGACAAACTCAGCGACTTCAGCGGAAGCACAGGAATGAAGAGCTGCCGTCCCAGCGTAGCGAGTGAGATGGTCCGCGGCGGTGACAATCCAGCGGTGACCCACGGGTGTAAGCGGAAGGGGTCCGATAAGTCGATATACCCACGAATTCAAAGGGAACGGACGGGCACGGCAGTGGTTGTAAAGGGCCGGCGGGAAGAGAGGTCGAACGTTTCGGTGTTGGCATGACGCACATGAACCGACGTACTTGACAACACTAGTATAGACAGGCCAGGCCAAAAACAGCGAGTCTTAATGCGGTCGTAGGTTTTGTGAAATCCTAAATTATGGCCAGCAGTTGCATCATCGTGAAACGCTTGTAAAACTTGTAGTCAAAGTGAGCGAGGGACGACTGGGACCCATCGGTGACTGTTAGGGTGGTAAACTTGCCGAAATAATGATCCATTATTAAGCTTAAACTGTGCAAGGTGTCTTCGGCGGCTGTTGGGATGACGGGATAAGTAAGTGAGCCGGTCGATAATTGTGCGGCAGTATGTATCTGCACGTTGATGTTGGAGGGAGGCGAGGTCTCCTGATGACAGAATGTCTACCGAGGTCATGAACCGTACCGGGGCCACCGTCTTGATCGGTTGGCTGGGCGGTGCGAACAGATGGAAGGCGAGACATGGGCATTTAGCGACAGCGGGCAGCGAGATAAATATGTGTCAAACCTATATGTGACAGTGTAGTGTGTGTAAACGCAGCACCCAACGGCCGAAGCGTCCGGACAAATTCTTCAGGGAGGATAACCAACACAGAGCATGATGGTCAGTCAAAATTTGTGAAATGGCGAAACTTTCGTATGGACAACACGATGGCAAGGCCTTCTTGTTCAGTGATGGTATAATTTCGCTCAGCAGGAGAATAAGTACGACTCACGTATAGGCCACGACTTGCTCTTCAGACGCATTATTGGATCTTGCCTTGGGTGCGGGAGCTGAGCGACGTTGAGGAGGACTTAGAAAACTGAAGTTTTATTTACATTATGTACAGGATTATAACAAAGCAGATAACAGCAAAAGAGTCATCGTTATGGCCGGCAGCAAACCGGACGCTGCGGCCCACGGCAAGAAAAACGTCCCTCTTCTCGATCTGTCTCTCTCTTTAACCCCTTCCATCTCTCGGGGTCACGTCATTTTCAGCCAATCGTCGAGTCCGCTCAGGTGTTGTCATTTTCCTCCAATCGTAGGGGCCCGCGCAAGTGGCGTCATATTCGGCCAATGGCGACGCTCCAAGGGCTCCGTTGTCCAATGGCGGCCTTCGTCCGGCGTTTCCTCCTCGCCTGGTATAGCGCTCAGCTGGCTGTAGGTCCCGGGTGGTTGTCCGAACGACATAGCAGTTTTCTCGGAACTGGGTCAACCACCTTAAGCCGAGCCACCCTACCGTTTGACTTTCGGGAAGAGTGAAGCAGAGGGTTCAAAAGCTCCACGCGCGGCACACGAGGTGGGGATAATCAACCGGTTTGACGGGACCGACCTGCGCACCAGGGTTGACAGGTGACGGCGAGTGGTTGAGCTCGGAGAACTTGACGGATGTTTGTTAATGGTCCCTATCTAACAACGTGGTTCCGCTGAAGCAGGACAGCGCCGATACCATGCCCACTTGCGTCAGTGTGTAGGATAGTAGTGGCTGTGGGATCAGAGCACGGTGTAATGATGATAAGTGGTTCTTGAGGGAAAGGGAAAGGTTGGCGCTATCTTCTGCAGCCCTTGAGGGAGCACGGCTCAGCGCCAGAGAGCACGGTGTAAGAATAAGGAGAGGTGCTGACACTCTCCCCCCAACGCGCGCGAAAGCGCCGCTCGCTCGCGTCCAGATTATGTTCGGCTTGGTTGCAGCTGGTTCGGCGCCGTCGTAGAGGGCGCTGCGGTATGCGGTCCCAGCCTCGGCGGCAAGGCGCGTGCTGCCGCTGCTTCGTCTTCCTGCTTGCATGTGCGGTTGCGCTGTTTTGAAGGCACGATTTTTGTTCGCGTTCGTTTCATGAGCTTGTGCTTGGGTATTGTCGCCACGGGCCCTCGACGAAGGTGGCAGCGGCCTTCTGAGGGGCGTTTGAAATGGCTAGAAAGTGCTTCGTTCCGAACTGCAATTCTGGATACCTGACTTGTGCGGAGCGTGTGCCTTTATTCAAAGCGCCGTCCGACAGCGGTCGTCTAGAGCAGTGGCGCCGTGCAAATCTGAGGGCAGACCGAACTCTAACGCCTACCGACCATGTCTGCACCAGCCATTTTTCAGAGGATACGATATCGATGGCATATTGTCACGACGTCGAAAGCTCGAGGGACAAACGAAACGCACTTGTCGGCAGAGGCAGTAACAAGAACGGACGGTTTTAAAATAGCGCGCGCTAGTCACTGCTTCTTCTTCTTCTTGCTATGTTTTTCATAAGTGCCGATGTGTCTTATGCCGTCGTCATCGCCGCGCTAGACACGTGGCAATATTACGCGGAGCGCTCGATAGAAGGATTCCCACCTTATTTCCAAACTGTCCAAAGAACCTCACACGGTCAAATAAACCTCGAAAGCCGCTGCGGAAGAGAGAACCTCCTGTGTGCCGCAGTAGTTTGTGCAAATTTTGCTGCATGTAAAAGATATATACTGGGTGGTTTACTATCATGCACCAAGATTGGAAAATATGTAAATGTCACGTAGCTGGACAGAACCAAGGTAATGTTGTCTGCCGTCGCTTGGAGATACTCAGATTATTTTTTTATTCCGCTTAATTACATAATTATTTTCATAATTGATTAATCAACTCTTTTAATGCTATAATTGGATAAAAAGTATGAACAAGAGAATTGTACAGCAGCGTGGAAAACTCCCAATATAACTTTCTGTTGCTCAATACGTGATACATAAAAGTGTTTTCCGAGCGTGAACGAAACCCGCGAATACAGCAATATTGCCGCGCGACTGGCCGCTCGAGGCACTTTGCGTGTATTCGTGAGCTTCTTTCATGCTCGGAAAAACACTTCTACGTAGCGCGTATTGAGCAATACAAAGCTGTATCGGGAGTCTTTGATGTTGCTCTACAATTTTCTCATTGACACTTTTAATCTAATTATAATAATTGAGAAGTTGATCAATAAATACGACTAATTATCTAATTAGGCGAAATGTAAAAAATAACCGAGTATCTCCAAGGGACGGCAACAACATTACTATGGTTCTGTCCAGCTACGTGACATTTGCATATTTTGAAATATTTGTGCACCCTGTAAAATACTGCTGTTTTCTGTGCAGATGTGTGCCTGATTTTCAAATTTGTTCCATCCTGGCTACTGAATTTTTTTTACAATGCGCGTGCGGTGTATATTACACGCTTGCATGTTTTTATACATTTTTCCATTGTGGGAGTGTATGAGACCGCAAGCTTCTGGGATGGTTATCACCTATTAAAATTATCGAGCTGCTTCATGCACAAGTTTTTTCGTATTGTGTCTATGCAAAAAAAAAAGGTCTATGGGATTATTGTGTGGTGGGTGTAAGTGTATTTGTGGACAGGCTGTAGCATGCATTGTCAAACACGCTTACATTGGCACATTCTCATATGCAATTTAAGAAAAAAGAAAGTTACCTCTTCTTTTTTAGATCCTGCAAGAGTCACTCAGTCCTCAATGGACGAAAGCCCAATGAATAATATACACGGTCTATGTTAAGTGGAATTGGAATAAAAAAGGCATTTGCTCAGGTTTTCATCAGTAAACTGTGGTAGTGATGCTCTAATTCAAGATAGACGCCTGCCTTCGTCCCGCCTAATAAATTCCCATTTGAAAGAGTTTTTACATAGCTGATGTGCATTCTCATCTTAAGTTCTAGCCATGAACAGCCACTTTGCTCTAGTGCATTGCATATCGGCAAGCTTGCGCCGTTTCATTTCTTAATTTATATCGCGGCCACATTGAATTCGCGCAACGATGATTGAACGGTTTTCTGAGTGTGAATGGAAGCAGCGATAAGCATGAAATACATTTTCTGGTGCAGTCACTATTTCTTCTGATCGAGGGGTAGCACGTGGGCTAACACTTTCATTTTTTTATGCTTGGATGAACGGCTAGACCGGACGAAACAAATTGCGCGCGCGAGGGTAACTTCAGTGGGCTTTGAGTGCTGCCCGATTGATCCGTGTTCACGTCATCCACGCCCTGCACAAGGAACCTTCATGTTAGCGAAGCCTGGTACACTTATCACTTTAATGTGAAATAACGATTTTTTTCGCGCTTTGAGATTTACTCACTCCACTACGAACGAAAATTTAGCGGAGGCAGAGGAATGCCAAGCCGCCGGCGCCGCTAAGCTGGGACCGCTGGCCGCGGCGCCCTCTATCTGCTCGCAGCAGAGCTACTCGGTGCGCCCGCGCGCGGCCGAACATAATCTGGACGCTCGCTCGCGCGCAGTGTCAACACCTAAATATTCTTCCACCGTGTTCCCGGCAAAGCACTTTATATGCTTGACTGCGTAACACCAGCGCATTGCGGCGAAGCTGACTGTAGGAAACCGCCATTATGCAACGCGATAGAAAACACGCTCAAGGGTTTTCGTCTGTTCTTGCCCCTCTTCATTGAATGAAAAGGATAACGTACGGCTGTGTCCGTGGTATAAAATATTAATAAAAAATTGGAGGACGCTTAAGCTTCGCCTTTAAGAGTGGAACGCGATAGCATTCAAAGATCCCTGGCTGCTTATCAGGTTTCCGGGTAACGGCAGCTTTCTTTTTTCTCCAACTTCGCCTCCGTATGCAGCTGCCGTAGGGAGCTACATGCAACGCTGTTGTAGGCTGCCGTAAAGCCCCAGGGGCTTTACGCTGCCGAGGAGGCGAGCGCAATCTGGGTGGTACTTTTGCAAGACGGAAACCACGGCGTGCCGCTGTAAAAGTGGTAGAAATGCTGTGAAGGGGCCTGTGTTTGAGTTTCAGCGTAAGATAATTATGTTTTCTCGTATATTCAAATTACAGTCCGACGCTATCACGTCTGTAGGTTGTCATTGCGTTGTAGTTTACGATTTCTCTGACGCAATTTACTTTGAGAAATTCAATTAGTTCACCAGCGCCTCTGCGTCACGCGGAGAGCCTGCGTGGTCGGCGTGGTTCGGGGTGAACTTTTTGACCGGGCAACGCCCACGACGCCGACACTGGATTTTCCTCGACACGGGGCCCTTAACGCTATCGCGTCAGAATTCTGGGTACCTACGTGCAGTCCGTAAAAAAAAAAAAAAAAGATAAAACTTTAGATGCAGGCGTCTATACTCCCACTGGTTTCGGCACAGCATGTACCAAGAAATTTTTTACAAGCGGACGGCTCAATCACTTCGTAGTTCTGGTCTTGTGAGTAGCATGAGCTAGGTGCTCGTTAAAATAATTGAATCCGCAGTGCTCGCCTGCACTGAACCTCTGGTTCTAGAAGTGTGTCAGCTATCTCGAGGTGTAATGTACCATTAAATTTGATGGAGGACAAATTCTCATACGCTAAGCATTGAGCCAGTTCTTCCAGATTCAGAAAATACTAAAGACCAGAGGAAAACTTGTAAAAATACAAAATGACAACTTTATTTACTTAATCCAAAGTTGTTTCCAGTAAAGAAAGCACCTGCACCGACATAAGCTGTAAGTTGCAGTAAAGGTTAGACTCAAGAAAGTGAGTGCCAGTGACATTACACCAATCACAAGTCTCATTGCACTACACGGATGAAAGAAGTCCTGCTCCGTTTCAAAGCATCGTTCTGACCTTTTGCTCTCCTGTTCACCACATATAAGCGTTGCGGATTAAGACGTGGTCTGACTGTTTAGTATAATGCCTTTGTCACTGGCTAACCACAAATTAGGCACTAACACTGAGGTGTTATATCAGCATTAAAATCCCTCTTCAGCTCCTACTTCATGACTGATAACCGCTTTGTTCCCATAGGGCCGGATCCAGCTCCACAGGGCCACCACTGAATTGCTGTTTTTTTATAGGAGCATGCGCACCTGCATAAATCAAGTTTTCTATTTTTCACACACTGCACGCAGATGCCCAGACTTATTATCAATCTTTTAATCACGGACACAGGCGTATTTTATCTTTTTCGTTCTATATAGATGGGTGAGGGCCGACGAAAAGCCCTTGAACGCGTGTTTTCTATCGCGTTGCGTAATGCCGGTTTCCTACAGTCAGCGCCGCCGCAATGCATTAATGTTATGCGGTCAAGCACAAGCAATGTATTGCGGTGAAGCATACAAAGTGCGAAAAGGGGCCACTGTACAGGCATATAGTGCGATACAGGCGCGCACCTACCATCATGTCTCCTGTCAGAATAAAAGCACAGACAAGCCTAATAAATGTGCTGGCTGGCCTTCAGAGCTTTTTCGGATGTGGCTGAGGCGATTTGAGCCCTTGTTTCGCTAGCCTAGCGCACCTCGTATACAAGATCGTTACGGAGATTGAGTACCCGTTTCTTCATCACTACGAATCTTGCGGCGTAGACGATCAGTGTTGCTGTACAGCTTTCACAAGGGTATAAATTGCATAACGACGTTCACTTCTCTTACTTTCTATACAGCGTACGATATGTGTTTCAATTCATCGAAGCGTTTTCGTATACATCGGCACGACGTAATGCTTTGCATGTGTTACCAGTGGCGCACCGACCGGGGGAGGGGGGTGGGGGGTTCGGGTGTTGTAACCCCCCCCCCCTCCCCCATGTTCCGCCCCACCAGTCCAACGTGTACCTTCAGTGCTCTGTGTTCACATTGTCCTTACAATTCAGGATGTGGCTTGAGGTCGAATTTTCCTGATTAACAAAAACACTCTACCACTGTCTTGTATTTATTCAGTCACATCGGCACCATCCTTGGTGCCATTATTATAATTATTCGGCATTTTATTTGCTGTTGGATTCCTCTGGCTAAAGCAAGGAAATTGGATATTATGCAAAGTGCTTGCCGCACCCCCCCCCCCCCACACACACACACACACAAATGTACCCCCCCCCCCCCCCCTGGCAGAAACCCTAGGTGCGCTACTGCGTGTTGCTGTATATCTCTCACAACGATCTACGGCTATTAAATTGCATGGAGACATTCAGTTTCCTTGGTTTCAAAATAGACATACAAACAGGTCCATCCATAAACTGTTTCCGTTCCCGCGAATCTCCTGAAGGGTGCGCTATGCTCAACTGCACTAATAAGCAATGCATCAGCACGACGTACTGCTTTGCCATTAATAGGCCAAGAAGACAGCTCAGTTCCAATCGTAAGCCCCAGCGAGTATCAGATTTCAATGCGCCATTGTCGCAATAAAATGCGACAAACTCACCTCGGGCGTGACTTCGCCGCGCCAGTCGCGCATTCTCTACTGCCAGCTCGGCTAGGGACGAACGGAGCAAACAACATTCTCCTCCGCAGTACTATGGCTATATTCTAGGTCACTCTAACCATGGCAGTACCTAGGCGAAGGCAGATCTCAAGTACCATAAGTCCCCACATTTCTCTCTCGTAACCACTGCTCCTCACGCGCGCGCAGAAAGAGCGGTTAAATCCAATTTTGATGTTCTCGTGATTTTCACGGCCTCGCAGCTTTCCACAAGCGAAACACGGCTGTTCAGGCCTAATACGAAAAGTTACCTTTGGATGTCACAATAGTACAAGCACTACTTTCTAAACGGCTTGTTCTCCAGCTTCCACTAATAGTGCCCCAGTACTACCCGGCACTTCAGGCCTAAACACCAGCACAGGTACGTCGCGCCATCTCACGGTGCGCTGAGAGCTAACCGTTCACATATCGAGGTTCATTCGGTAGATGGCGCCAGGCGTTCGGGGGAAGAATAACTTGTTCTGCTGGAACTTGTTTCGACATGATTGGCGCTAAACGAAATGGATACGAAAGCAAAAGAAGTCAGCAAAAAAATTGCAGAACTGCCGCTTGTCAGTCTACCCTTCGCCCTGCACTCAATGTAATTACGCCCGGAGCATCGGCGATTATCGGGACCCAGATGCCGGACGTCTCTTTTTGCTTGCCCGGCTTCGCCGAAATGGAATTCGCTCTCGAAATGAGCGCGTCTAACGAGTCGTCGCTGTTTCTAGGCTCGCTGAGCGCGGCGCCACCGCGATTAACATTACGCATAGTCCGTGGAGAATGGTCAAGGCAGTGCAGATGTTCCCAATGCTCCAGCCGTAATTTTGCCGGGCGATGTGCGTGTAAGATAGAATCGTAGCCTTCCACCCGTTTTTTCGGTTCCGTAGTGCTCTCATTATTTCTCGCTGGCGTAATTTTTCGCCTCGTTCGTGCTGACATGAGCACTGCATTCATTACTATTATAATTTAATCATTTTTGTCTGTTCCTTTGTCTGCGAACTCTGACTTTCCATTTGTAAGTAAACGATCTGCGCGAAAGTACAACTTGGACACCAAAGAAGAGAAGGGGGCGCCACATGGACGCGAAAGTAAAACTTGGTGTTCTAGTTTCACTTTCGCGACGTTAGTTTTATTATTTTTTGCCAAGTAGCTTAAAAGTGCACTCAGCTTTCCAATGGTAGCTGCTTATTCCTCATTTGTGTGTCCGTGGTCCTCTTTCGTTCTCCGAACAGTAGTATTTTGTTAAAGTAAGGAAAATATATGCAAAAAACGAATGTTAGTGCAATGGCAATCAAGATCTCGAAACAGGGTCCTCACTGTAAGCCCGTTCCGTCACTGCGCAGCTTCCGTCGTATGCTGTAATTCGCGTACGGATAAAGACGTGCATTTCACTTGTTGGTATTCAACTTGGCTTTGCATATGTAGATTCATTTTGGTTTGCTAGGGCGTGCGCGTTAATATGCAGTATACATCGAAGAGCGATCCTTTTCCGGCGCCCTTTGTTAGTCACAATCAGAAGATGTCTGTTGGCTTCTTGTGATTGTGACTATGCATCGCGTGTTTTATTTTAACGCTAACGCATTTTTTTTAATCGCCTGTGGCATTTAGCACAAAGCTACTGATTGTGTTGGAATACTGGAAGAGCATTTGGAATCAAAATGCATAATTCACTAATTAACAATATTTCACTAATCAACTTTTCAGCTGAATAATTCAGCGCTGGCATTGGAATACATGAATTGAAGTCAGTGATTTCACAAAGGGCATCCACTTGTACCGAATTTTGAAGCTATCACCACTTTTGAGATAAATGATGTCAAACTTGCCGTGAAGATGCATGGCTGTTCTACTTACTTTTTTTAAGAAAACGCCGTCTTATTGAAGCTCAAAAGTTACTAGAACACAAATGCATTTTGTCTCAAACTTTGGGAAAGCATATCGCGGAAGCGTTTCAACCTGAGAGTCCGTACCAAGTGGATGACTTTGAAAGTCATCGGCTACAACTCGCATATTGCAATGTGTGGCGTAAAGTAATTATTTTAAAGGGTAATTAGCAAAATGTGTCAATTAGTCAAATATTCACCTTAATCTTCGTCAAATATTCACTCTTGATGAAGGCCGGACCCTGGCCGAAACGTCGAAATTAAATGTTGTTGCTTTCGTACGTGCGCCTCCACTTTTGAATTTATTAAAACACCGGATCCGAAGCAATACTTCCTTCATATTATATATATATATACCTAAAAACTACCTTGATGTTTTGCCAAAGTTTCAGAATCGCCCCAGATAGGTGTCCTAGAGTTGTATTGTTATTGTGTTAATGACACCCGGAAATAACCTCGCAGTGCCTGTACTCTTCTACTGATCCCAAACCTAATTTAAAGCTTAAAAGAAAGGTATGACCATGACGCTTTTATTTACGTATAGCATTGGCTTATGTCGATGTATTTGACTAGCAAAGGCCACGGGGCTGTGTGCTGTGTTCAGCGCGTCACAAAGTCGCAAACTACACAGTAAGAATTCAATTTTCTGCGCGAGTGCGCGGCTGATTGCTACTGATAATGGCAACGCTATATTTCACAGAAAAAGATTTATGCAGTGTAGAAAGTTGGCATATTGGTGGATTCATCTAAAGAAGCCCATGAACTGTGCCATACCAAATTAGCAAAAATATTTCTTCTTAAAAATAATTCTGAGTAATTGGTCTCCCCAGTCATGAGGAAGGTGGTGGCCGAATACTGCACCGGGCAGGCCAATTCCTGTTCTGGTGAGGGAGTGTCCTTGTTCAAGCTTAGTGGGCCTTCCTAATTTGGTTGTATCTGGACTAGCATAGCCGCACTACCTATCGGCATTTTTTTTTTCCAATGTCAGGCGCCACTCCAAGCCTGAAAATGCAGTGGACTGGACGAGATTTCGAACTTACGACCTTCCGATTAGAAGCCCGGTGTTCTACCTCTGCTTTACGCCCCCACGCCACCCGTAAGGTACCCGGAGCAGCCACGGTGCCCTCGTTGGAAGTAGTGATGAACAGGATACAGAGGCTCCTTATATAACTAGCGATGAAGCTTCAAGGGCCTTACAAGACATGTCCAGGGGGAAAGTGGCAGGAGAGGATGGAATAATGGCCGATTTAATCAAATATACAGGAAATATTACGTTAGTATTCTGCTGGGCCAGTTGTGTAATATATTGTAAAAGAATGAGCGGTTTAACGGCAGGGTTGAAGAAAGACTCAACCGAACAGACGCAGTTGATGTTTATTGGAAAGTTGTTCACGAAAGCAGCGATTCGCGCATGTCCAGTCAAACACATCACAAAGTGTACTCATTCAGGGCCTACGGGGCTAACCATGAAAACCTTTGATATCAGATGTGTCTAAAGACCGTAAATTGAACAGTTCAGAAAGCCTATTTCTTTATCCGTGAACGCTACGGGCCTCGAGCGCTGAAACATCGCGTACCAGAAGCAGCGCCGTAACACACAGCCTATAGCGCGCGGTGGAAACAGTTTTCAGCGGCACATGCTGCGATTTCGCGTCATCAATTTCATTACTCATCTCAGTAGCGCACCCAGGATCTCTGCGAGGGGGAAGGGTGGGGGGGTTGACAGTTTGCCAATACCATCTAAACACCACTAATTTCCATTTCTTCATGGGAAATTGTCAAAAAATGCGCTTTTTGGGCAAGCGAGTGTGCAGACGATTACGCGTCTTACATCTTAGTTGCAGTACTCCAAGGCGCATGGAAAGAAATGGGGTTAAACAAAGGGGGGGGGGGGGGGGGGGGGGGGGCTCGCTTAATCGGGAGATCGCGCAAAGCAGCGCGTGAGTGACGCGCGGGCGCGATTCACTGCAGCCGCCGCAGACAGACCTCCCAGACGACACGCGTTACTCTGGCGCCATCTCGTAGCCATCGTGGCCGCACTACGCTTTTTCTCTCACGCTTTCGCCATATCCTCTTCCTCCGCTTTTCTCGTCGCGCTCTCTTCGCTCTCGTCGCTTTTTTTTTCATCCCCCGCTGCGCTCGTTCGCTCGGTTACGCCGCCGCTCGACGCAGGACCGGGCGCCTAAGAGCTGTGCTCTAAAACTGATGAGCAAGTGGTAAAGTACTTTTCGCAGTGATTTGTACGTGTTTAGGTCACAGCTGGAAACTTTTCGGCCATTGCATGCGTCTCTACAAGTTGACCATCGTGACTTTCGGCTTGTTGGCGTGGCGTCTAAAAAAAGGGGGGGTTTCTTTAGCGCGAGTAGATCAATAAGCAAAGATACACAAGAAAGGTTGGAAGTTAGCGATCAGTCTATCCCTTCATTACATACTTACGCTTGAAATAAACATTTTCCTAAACAATTATAATATTGCTATTTGAAAGCTTTCTTCCGTCGTCTGTGATCTAAGTGGGAAACATTTGAAATGGTATTAGGGAATCAAAAAACGAACATGGTCCAATGCATTGTTGGAACGTAAGCGACGTGTTTTTTTTTTTTTTTTTTTTTTTTGAGTTAGTGAGGCAACAGCCGTAGCAGCAGTAGCAGCAGTAGGGGGTGAGACGCACGCAGCTTTATCGCCTGCCGATGTGCCACGAGGACACAGGCGATGTATTATCCTTGCCAAAGGAAGAATGTTGATAGATATATTCCCAGATAAGTAAGCATGGCACTTGTCAAAACACATTTGAGGCTTGCACATGTATTGTGTAACGTTGGCACATGCCCCCTCTCCCATTCATGGGGCTCTGATTCAATACACGGTGGCCAAAAAATATCTCTCCTACTAAGGAATCAGTAGAGATTGTATCATTCCATTAGTGCGACCTTGAGCGTTGAATAACGTTTGAGGAAAATTTCCGTCGGCACGATATGTTCGAGGCACTCGCTGTGTTATGAAAATTGCGAAACCAAAGTGCGCACGTGTAGTGCGAAAACAGCTGAAATTTGAAAACAGCTGTGACACTAGCCCTAGCTTGTACGTTGAAAGCGAATTTCAGTGCAGTTGTGGCACCAGGATGAGCTTAAGTGCTGTGCAAGCGTTTCAAGTAATCTGCGATACGATCATTAACGAAGTAGTTCTATTTCGATCTCCGTGGCTTACGGGCCTTATGTGTCGTGCCATGAATCATGGGTCGTTGAAGCTCGACTCACGATGAAGCTCTGTGGTATTGGGCGTTGATATGGGAATATCAAGTTAAATTTATTGAACGCAATTCAAGTAACTATCTCTTGCTAAATTTAGAACTGTTCGTTCCAGTGATACATTTCAACTGAGAAGCCACGCTTAATGTTTACTGCTGGATAAAAGACCCAACATGGTCACACGCTTTGTGATTCTGCTTTATAAAGCCACCCTAAATGAACCGAACGCCCTCAAACTCCAGACCTCAACGCCAGAGAAACCCGCCTTTGAAATTCTTTCTCCAGACTGTCAAAACTGCGGGATTGTTGTCTCGTTCATTTTAGTATTTCCCGCACATGAATGTTGCAGGATGAGGGGCGCACAATGAGCATCTGTTTTGAAATACACAAAACATGGTATCAATGACAGACACAGGCTCCCCAATACTCAACAACGAAGTTTGACGTGGTGCTAACAAAGAACCATTGTCATCCATGATGATGATTTATTGGCATCCTCTTTGAAACGGGGAGCTGACAAAGTAAGCTTAGCCTGCTTGTGTTAATCAGGTATGCTATACGTGTTTTTCAAGCGAAACTTGTATACGCTAGCCCACGCCGGCGATGTAACGCAGAAACTATCATCATCAGCAATGGCTCGAGCGTCGTCGTCTTCTTCCACAGCAAGCACGATGGCGCTGTTCGGCGCAACCGCGCGAACGCGCTCGTGTCATTGCTCCCGGGTTCGTCGTCGTCATCTTCCACAGCCTGGCTCCCTTGCCCTCTTATCATTCCAGCGTAGACTTTCACTTCTCTTCTGTCATCTTAATGGGAAAGGCACGTTTACGGGGCTATGAGCCAGTGCTTAAGGGGATATGAGCCATTCATTGCGAACGTAACCACTACTATAAGACGTACGTGTGTAGATTTGGCATTTGCAAACGACTTGCGTGAGGTCGAGATGACCGAACCCCTTGCAGTATACCACAGCGATCACAAGGCTACTCTGCTCACTTTCACAAGATTGACCGGTGAAGCTGCCGACCTTCAATAAACATGTGTTTCATTGTCAACTTGTCTTCATTGATGTCACCAGTATCCACGCAATGCACATCCAGTTAATCACAAGGGCATACTCCAGTAAACATTATGTTGATGTCAAAGGGGATGGTTAGGTATACAAAGGGACAAGCTTCTCTTATCATCCATCTTCACGGAGTGGAAGGGCACACATTTTTTTGTTCTAGCATTTTTGTATACATCTCCCTAATATTTTTTTCTTCCTCAAAACTTCTATATCTACCTTGTACCGCTACCTATGCCTGCAACGGATGTCGTCGTATCAATAGCGCCTGAGATACGTTTGCTGAAAGAGCCAGCCAGCCTGCCCCCCAGGTAAACCAAACCGAACTGAACCGAACGAGTCCGATCTATTAGAAACCATCCAACCAATCCGGGTTTTTGAGAACATGGTCACTCCGTCGGACCTGGCGCCAACCAAATTCCGGACTTGCAACGGCACTTGTTTGTATAAAAATAGTTCCTCAGCGTGTCGTCCAAACTGAAGTCACATTATGGTACTCTAGAAGCCTCAATTTGACTCCATGATAGGCCGGTCGTCAGTTTTCCACTTCGCACCGAAATCTAAATCTACTATCGCTCCCGTGCCGAGGACAATGGCATCTGTAGAAATAAAATACGGAGTTACAACGACAAATCAGGTTCAGGGGTCACCACATTCCCTAATCAGTACGTATGCCGAAGTGGTTCATGTGTCCTCTTTTCCGTTATGGACTACAAGCCTCCTGAAAATTCTTTCCATACCAACGAGTAAGAAGCGGCTGCACCCGGTGTTCTTTGATACTAGGGTGCATTCTAGGTACAAAAACAGGGCGGCACGTGAGATTGAGGGAGCGCTTTTAGACACAGGTCGGATCAATTGTGTGTCCGTATAAATCGTTTATCGCACTGCGCGATTGTGAGATAGATTATGTGGATTCGCGTCATTAAGTGGTGGTTTGCCGCCTTCCCTTTTCTTTCTTCTTTCTTTTCTTTTTTTTGCCACGTGTGAAATCACTTGTTATATTTATGCATCGCTTTAGTCTTAGTCCCATCATTCTCAGTCCCAGGTCGCGCGATCAGCTCTTCTGCACCTCAGTGAGTCATAGTCATGTATTGCAGATCGTGGGCCTGGTCTATACTTACTAGTAGAAAGGTTGAGCGTCAACGCTGTGCCCACGTCTCTTCTTTCTGTGCTGTGCTGTGCGTGTGTGTGTGAGTGTCTTTCTTTTTTTTTTCGCGTTGCTTTCCTCCAGCGTGGAACACCAAACTCGCCCATCAAACCATCTTTCTCAAGAAGCGTACAAGAAATAGCGCCACTGCGCTCCCCTGCGATACTTCCAAGGCACTTACGCAAGTTCTCAGCTCCGTGTGGTCGTCGTGGCTACAGTGAAGCACCAAGACACGTCCGCAAGCGGCTGCACGCTATTCTCGGCAACGAAAGAAGCAAAGTCTACACAAAGGACGCAAAATTCAAGGTTGATGCCGTGCCACTGAACTAGGAACGAGAACGCTTTCTCACTCTCAGCAACTTGCTTCTCCAACTCCGTTGAACCGGCATTAAACTCTTTTCAGAAGATTGGCCCAACGTTTTGCCACAAAATGTGCAAGGCGAGATCGTAAAAAAGAGCCGGTGCAAATAATAATAATAAAATAAGCTGGGCGGTCCTCGGCGAAACAGAGATGTCAATGTCACGCCGCAAGCACGCCACGCGCTTAGAATCTGCCCCGGCGTTCCATGCTTCCACTATAGCAGCTTCTCCGCATAGCGCACGCGTCCGGTATCACCTAATGGACGTCGACAAGTCACGAAACCTTTGTACGTACCACTCGTGCGTCCGCGCGCCACCGCTGACGCCACCGCGTCTCGAAAGTGAGAACAAAAGCGGAAATGAAGTTGAGCATTAACGACCAGCTTGGCAGAAGCTAGACACTTCAGAAGTAATACTGAAAAAAAAAAAAAAAAAGGGATAAGAGTATCTCCAGCCTGCGAGCCATTGCAGAAACAGGAGGGGGAGGGTAAAGAAACGCCGCGTCTGGAACCCACAAGGGGAGGCTACAAAACACGCAGCACTAGCTCGCGAAAGCATCGCATGGGGGTGCTGCTCAACACTACTACTCTACAGCAGGAGTGTGAGGGTGAAGGAGTGGGCGTGACACGTTCACCCCGAGACAACAGAGAAAGATCACCTCGGCGTGCTCAGACAATCTTGCGCGTCGTGTACTCATCAACCGGGAGCGCGAAAAAACATAAATGATCGCGTGGCTCACGCCGCCACCGCCGCGGCAGCAGCAGCGGCAATGATCCGGGAATGTCCGGAGCGAGTGCTTCCGGTAGTAGGTACACGTTTTCAAAAAAAAAAAAACGGACGTGGTGGCCGCCCGAAAAGTATGCGCACGCGAGCAATACCGTCTGGCTCTTACCTCTCGACGTCGTCGCCTAGCCGTCGTGACGCTTTCCGGGAAAAATATCGTGCCTCCTCGGTCCCTCACCTCCTCAAATCAACACTAAACACACCGCGTCTCAAGTGTCTTACCACCATTGGCCTCCTGACGCTAGGTAGTAGTAACAATACCACGCGAATTCCGGATACAAAGACCCCAAACGAAGCAGAACACACAAGGGAAAAAAAAAGAACGATAGGCACCAACTGCCCCGCCTAGAACACTACCGATAGTGACGCGACTAACTCGTCCTAGGCCTCACGTGAGCAAGCGTCGCGCTTATCTCGCCGTCGTTTTTCGATCGTCTACTTCGATTTTTTTTTTTCTTCGTCTGCTCCTTTTCTCGATCGTTGTTCCTGTCCCCTTCCCCCTTTGTTTCACATCGTCAAAAAAACATGCGCGAACGTGTCGTCACGGTGCCCCAGCGCGTCTAGCGTTAACGTCCATTTGAAAAACCACGAAAGTGAAAACAGTAATATCCACTAGGGGGCGTGGTGCAGAAGGCGGGCACGGGATGGCCCCTGGAGGAGTAGATGGACGACGAACGAAGCAACCTCTGGCGGCCGTGGTGGAACAGAACCACCGTGTCCGCTATACCCTGGCGGCGGCGGCGGGAGGAGAAAAAAAAAAAAAAAAAGCCACCGCGTGCCGTGTCCGTGCGGTTCTCTTCGCCACAGTTTTCCATCACCCCCCGCAACAACCGCCGAGAGAAAACATCCGTTCCCGTAGACTCCGCGATGTGCGCGCGCGAACCATACAAAAGTCATTACAAGCCCCTTGAACTCGCCGTAGGCGGGAGGCGAAGTCGGAGCAACGCGTCTCTTCCCTTAAATCTTGCGTCTAGACCGCGGTCTTTCATTCCACCTTCTCTGATTCTTTCTTTTTCGCTCGATGGACTGTTGCTTGACCTCTTTCTTGCCTCTATTTTACGTTTCTTCGCGTTCTTAGCCCCGGAAAGAAAATAGATTACGAAGGAGGAAAAGATAAAGAAAGACAAGAGAGCTCACCACTGCGGCGACGAACGAAGAAGAAGCCCCGGAGAACGAGAAAGAGTGTAAGAAAGATTGCGCGAGCGGTTGCCCTTTAATACTATTAATGCACTTTTGCCGACGTTCCTCTTCCCCATTCCCCTTTCCTTTATTTTTATGCTTAGTTATTTCGTTCGTGACCACGGACACCAGGGCAAGGGGCTCAGCATCGGCGGCAGCGTTACGGTATGGCACGAGGAAGCCCCCCGGCAAGGCGAGGCTAACGCGGCACTCGTCATCACGACTCGTGCCTTCTCTTCTTCGGCGAGAACTCACGCGAGGTCTAAATTACGCGTCGGGAGCGAGAGAGGCCCGTAGCGGCGGCGGTGAGCAGCACGCCAGTTTGGCCCGGCCCGGTCCGGTTGGTCAAGCCCCAGGAATCTGGCTGGGATGCCGGCGGCCAGCAGGCTTGGCAGGCTCAGGAGGCGAGCCGCCACAGCCACGCCCACTCTTCGTCGCTTTCGGAAATCCGAAAGAGGAAAATCACGCCTCCCCCTTAAGATCGTTTCGCCTCCCCTCCCCCCAACCTTTCCCACAAGCTCAACTCTTCTGCCCCCGACACCTCACCTATGAACTGATCTCCTGGCTGCTTCTTTTACACGCACGCACCGTAGAGGTGGCGCTGTTGTACTCCATGTACGCCAACCTCTGATAAGCCATTCATTCAGGCAGCTGTCACAACACGCTACCTTCATGACCGTAAACGTCCTACCGAGCCCGCACATTGAGCATTCACACTGCCTTCTATCACATTGCTGTTCAGCAGCTCTTGTTTCCCGGGCTCACCCGGTAGTCGTTAGGGAGTTTTAGAAATGCGTGGCCCAAGAGGTTTTCTAGCATGGTCAGGAATCGGCGTCAGTCGCACGGCGCGTGCGCGGGTGCCAAACTCTGCTCTGGTACTTTGCTCGAGTTCTTTTGCAAGGTGCGAAAGCGCTTCCTTAACGTTCGGTCCGCGATTCACTAGAACTGCATATTCGCATTAGATCAAAATTCAAATAAAAGGTATTGGAGAAACTGCGATGTAAAACGTCGACCTAAATTCCCGGGTCCAACCCGGGAAACTGAAATTCTCTGATTTCAGTTTGGATTAGGGTGCCTGGATGCCAAACATGTTTATAGTTCGAATATCAACAAGCGGCTCCAAACGACACTGAAGTTATTCACGGAGTCTGTGAAATCGCTTTTAGTGCAGTTCCTATCGTTCTTGATTCTCCACTGAGATAAGGGTAGATAGTACTTGCAGGAAAGGCAGAGCGATCAGTCTGAGTAAATGTGCCCTAGCTTACTACACACTGCACTTAGTGCGGAAAAAAGTGCACTCAGTACACTGACACAATATGAGAATCATTTTAATTAATTCTGAGCAATGGGTCCGGAAAGCATTCCTTAGCACCCCACACCGCGCGATTATCCTATCAACACTTTTGAGTGGTGGTGGTGGTAACATTTATTTAGGTCCTGAAGAATCTTCACCCCGTTTTTATAGGGGCAAGACTGCGGGCCGCTGCCACGTTGGGACGGGAAGGCCAAGCCTTACCGCCGCATCGTGGGCCTTCTGATTCTATCAACACTTTGAGTGAAATATTACAAATTCACTTAGGAGGATGCTTTATCTCAGTGCCTCCCATCTATATACATGGGAACGAAGAAATCATTTTTCTCGGCAACTACTGCCCCAAATTTTGCAGAGGTTTCTCGCACTTAAAGGAGAAAGTTAAAAAAATGAAAATCTTGATGTGAAAAAGTGAAATGTTGATTTATGCAGGCAATTCTTTCATAAAAATTGTTGAAGATGGCAAATTTTGATAGAGCGAAACTATAATGTTTGCAGCTCTAACTCAGCGATGAAAAACGACATCACAATTGTGTAAACTGCGTAGATTAGTACACCTAAAACGGACAAAAATGGTATGCGAGTTGTACTTTCGCAAAATATTCGTAAACATTCTAACAAAGTCACGTAAGAATTAAATTGATACATATTATTTATCCGCTTTAGCTACTCTAACGGATGCAGCTTGCAAAACTGCGATATCTGGTTTTGGTGCAAAGTTACAGATGTGCAAAGTTCGTGCTACTAATATTTGTTTTTAAGCTTGACAAATTTTGACAACCTTTGTAAAACAATCCAGGGCCTAAATCAAAATTTTGTTTCCTACAGCAACTATAATTTGACTTCCTCTCTTATATGCGACAAATTTCATTGAAATCGGTTGAACGGTTGTCACAAAAGCGTTTCTGCGTTTTACATATATTTGAATAGGCGGAATCAGTTTGCCTCGAGCTGAAGCTTTCTCTAAAAAAGTAAAGATGGCATAGTTCACCCAATATCACCGAGACCGAGTTTCATTTCTGTGGCAAGCAGGCATCGTCTACATAAAAGTGGGCACTGGTCACTGCGGACAAGAAATACACAACGTTTTCCTATAAGGGCTATTGTGACTCTTGTGGCTAAAGTATTTTTGGTGTTTGTGAACGATGATATTCGTCTTGCTCAGAAATGAAACAGAAAATTTCATCCCGACATGATTTATTCTTTTGCTTCTCGCTGAATTTTCAGTTTTGAAATATCTTTCAGCAACATTACCGAAAGCACTCCACTCATTAGTCGCTTTAAGAGATGCCTAACAAAAACCTATTTCTTTATTATCAGATTAAAATGCGGTAGTCTTCGTTAAAGATGATGTGAATCAACCTACCCTAACATGCCGAAAACCAGACGGCACATTCGACCTTACATAGTCGACAATTTACATGAATATCTGACATGGGATTTATTCCTGCACTGCTTTCTACAGTAACCTGATTTCTTTATCAGCATCTGCAATTTTAGAGTCAAAGTTATTTACCAGCAACAATGGCAAAAGGCAAGTATTGACGAAATCTTACCGACAACTTTCCTATGTGAGCGAACTGGCAGCAACACACCACTGTATTATGTGCCTGATGCTAGTTATTTAACAGATGCATGGATATACGCCTGTATTTTACTGAAATTAGCCAGTTTATATAATTACTCGTCCTCGTCGCGGCATCGATTTAAGTAATAGCATCGCGTCAATATGCTGCCTGCTAAACTCGGTACGTCAAGGAACGCTAGGCGTTGTAGTATAAGTACCCCGAATAATATTTGTACAAGATAGAAAATGTCTACACTTTGGAGCCTATACAGTATCGTGATACATGGGATAGTTAAAGCTACGACTACGTCCAAAATACCTTCGGATGTCGCCCCAAAGAGGCAAATTAATGATTAGAAATGAGGCAATTGCAATTTGGTTTGACCTTGAGCGTCGTTATCTCTGAGCATACAACGATTTTCGCGAGTAATAACTCCAAAAGTATTAAATCCCGGTGGCACAAAACTGAGGCTAAAGGACTAAAAGAAGTTCGGGTGTCTCTTGCCCATGATACCACTGACGTTCTTCAATCGCCGCTTCAGCTGCACGTTTACTAATCTGCGCTAGCAAGACGCCGATACAATGCGCCTTGTAAAGTCTGTGTAGTTGCTGCAATGCGGAATCGTGGCGCCGCCTAGCGTGCATCCGTTGAATGACAGCTGTTGCCTCCTAGATGTTTGGGTCCCTTTCCGCATTGTATATTTCTCTTTTTTTTTTTTTTGCGCAATTGGACAAATGACATACAATGTGCTTCAGACATCAAATGACACGAAAAAGAGAAAACGTTAAGTATAACTTAGTAAAAATAAATTTTGGTGCTATTTTGTGCCTCGGAGGCACCCATTACAGAAGAGGCTTCATGAGCAAGTGTAAACCAGAGCACAATTTGAAGTAAAAAGCTTATACGTCTTAAACGCGCACTCTACAGGTGAATGTTGATTTTGACCTAGTTCTTTGAATAAACTAGAGAACGTGCTCGGAACTTGAAATCCTCTTGAGGCAGAAATGACA